>NW_026731584.1:0-207500 GCF_028476545.2 Physella acuta
TACCACCACCACCCTACGTATAGCGATAAGCTAGTAAAACTATGCAAATACCACCACCACCCATATGTACAGCGATATGCTAGTAAAACTATGCAAATACCACCACCACCCCCTATGTATAGCGATAAGCTAGTAAAACTATGCAAATACCACCACCACCCTACGTATAGCGATAAGCTAGTAAAACTATGCAAATACCACCACCACCACCCTACGTATAGCGAAAAGCTAGTAAAACTATGCAAATACCACCACCGCCCATATGTACAGCGATATGCTAGTAAAACTATGCAAATACCACCACCACCCCTATGTATAGCGATATGCTAGTAAAACTATGCAGAAATACCACCACCACCCTACGTAGAGCGATATGCTAGTAAAACTATGCAAATACCACCACCACCCATATGTACAGCGATATGCTAGTGAAACTTTATCAGCTATTTGTTTTTTTTCCCCCAGAGCATTGTCCTGAATGACGTGCGGAAATCCCACAATCACCGTCGCATTTTCAACTGCTCCGGACTGTTGACAAGATATCTCAAGGCTACGATTGAGATATTGTAAAGAAAAAACAACTTCCCAGATATGAAGGTGTTTATTTCCCTTGTGCGAGTCACCACGCCCCAACAACACGTCTTTGGGGCATGTGGGCATAGCCAATGCCTTTTGACAACAATTTATAAACCAATACAACAAAATCGGACCGGATTAAAAAAATAGGTTATTTCCAAATTTTTTATTTCTCTTTTATATATCTTTTAATCCACCGTCTAACGTATATATTTTTTTTCGCATAATACACATTGCTAGCTCAAATGTCTCCGTATTTTTTGACTGATTTACTGTTGTCATTCTATTTACATGAGAAATCTCCATTTAAACATGTTCAATATGACACCAAGAGTGATGACTAATTTTAAGCAATTATTAATTACTGCTTTCTCGTTTTAATATTTAACTCAACATATTGATAATTAAGAATGTTCATTAAAAAATCTCGAAATTAAAAAAAAAGAGAAGGCACAGAAACGTGTTAATTTATCGAGTTAGTTGTAACGAATGTTGCATGTGTAATTTTTAATTAAAAAAATTTGTATTTGTTATAATTGCATGGGTTCGGCGTGGTCGAGTCGGTAAAGCTCATGGTTGCTAAACCGAAAAGTCTCGAGTTCGAACCCTTGGGCAGATGAGGCTCGTTTGCTGGGGACAGTCGCTCTTCTATGAGAGACAACTCCAACTGCAGCCTTGTAGTTTATTCATGGAACACCTTTACAAAGGTAGATTCTTCGCCATTTTCAAGTCACAGTAGTAGCATAGGCAATTTAAATTAATCTTCCCTGTTATTCTCCATCTTTCATATTTTTTTCCAGTTCCTTGCAAGTCTTTCTAGTAATTTTCATATATATATTTTTTCAATTTCTCTATGCCAGGTGTTTTAGATGACCGTGTTTTAGTGTCTCACACTTACTCTTTATTCTTGTGGACGCCACGGTAATGCCTTGTCTGGTAACACACATGGCCACTTTCTTCAAATATTTGTTCCTATCCGATTTTCTGTCGCCAATGTGAATAATGTTGACCTTTCCCATACTTCTGTGTTTGGTACTTTGTCTACCACTTTATGCTTAGTATTGACCTTTCTCATACTTCTGTGTTTGGTACTTTGTCTACCACTTTATGCTTAGTATTGACCTTTCCCATACTTCTGTGTTTGGTACTATCATCAACCACTTTATGCTTAGTATTGACCTTTTCCATACTTCTGTGTTTGATACTATCATCAACCACTTTATGCTTAGTATTGACCTTTCTCATACTTCTGTGTTTGGTACTTTGTCTACCACTTTATGCTTAGTATTGACCTTTCTCATACTTCTGTGTTTGGTACTTTGTCTACCACCTTTATGCTTAGTATTGACCTTTCTCATACTTCTGTGTTTGGTACTTTGTCTACCACTTTATGCTTAGTATTGACCTTTTCTCATACTTCTGTGTTTGGTACTTTGTCTACCACTTTATGCTTAGTATTGACCTTTCTCATACTTCTGTGTTTGGTACTTTGTCTACCACTTTATGCTTAGTATTGACCTTTCCCATACTTCTGTGCAGAGGCGTAGCGACCACTCCGGCGCCCGGGGAACAAACTTTTATTTTGGCGCCCCCACCCCCCATCTATTTTTTATATTTATAATTCAAAATAACAGCTAAAATGAGCTTATTTTGGCGCCCCTAGGGTCGGCGCCCGGGGACATATGTACCCCCTGCCCCCCCCACCCCCCCCCCCCCCCAACCCCGCTACGCCATTGCTTCTGTGTTTAGTACTATCATCAACAACTTTATGCTAAGTATTGGCATAGGGAGCCATGTACACAACATTACAATCAGCCAAAGTCCCTAACTGACCGCGTCGAACAATACAACAGATTTCACATTAGCAAGCTTACCCTCCTATGAATCCTCGAAAAAGTCTGATTCATTATTTACACATTTCTCACCAATTCTCTAGCGCATGCGCAGACGGCTGCAGCGTCTGGCTAATGTGCATACCTTCATTTCGTTTATTGCTTGCAGCTGATTGATGCATTTTTAATTATTTAATTACCCCAACTCGCACAAACACAGTTGGTTATAAACGGTTGAATGGGTAGATGGTGGGGGGGGGGGGGGGGGGGGGGAGGAGAGGCGAAAGTTATAAAGTGTGAGTTAACTGACAGGATAGAGGCGTCAGAGGCAGTTTTACACCTAAAGTACATCTTTGTTAGGCAGATAGAGTTGCTGTTGTTTACAGTTCCTTTCAGGAATATCTTCAGGGGGATGGAGCAACGCCTCCCCCCCCCCCTCCAAAATACGCCCACTGTCCCCTCAACGAAATATAATGTATATAGAAAGTATCCACCCCTTATCCACAGATTTAAAAATGCCCCCTACCCCGGAGAAAAAAAGTCGGAAAGAAACACTGCTGTTGTTGATTTAACAATCCTGCTAAGGTTCCCAATCACAGATCAAACGTTTAACACCCCGTGTAACATTGTCAACCTTAGGACCAGTTCAATTCATTTTAATAATCGTAATCATAATCGCTTGAATAGAAACTAGTTGGCAATTTTCAACAATTTTTTTTTGTGTGGAAAATTTGAAACTCTTTGGTGGTAATGATTAACTAATTCATTTTTATGAGGGTAGTAGTAGTAGTTGTATTAAAATTAAACATAAGTTACATGAGTTATGGCCGGTAGATACAGAGTTACGGGCCTGTAGATACGGAGTTACGGGCCTGTAGATACAGAGTTACGGGCCTGTAGATACAGAGTTACGGGCCTGTAGATTCAGAGTTACGGGCCTGTAGATACAGAGTTACGGGCCTGTAGATACAGAGTTACGGGCCTGTAGATTCAGAGTTACGGGCCTGTAGATACAGAGTTACGGGCCTGTAGATACAGAGTTACGGACCTGTAGATACAGAGTTACTGGCCTGTTGATACAGGGCCTGTAGACACATAGTTACGGGCATGTAGATACAGAGTTACGGGCCTGTAGATACAGAGTTACTGGCCTGTTGATACAGGGCCTGTAGACACAGAGTTACGGGCATGTAGATACAGAGTTACGGGCCTGTTGATACAGAGTTACGGGCCTGTAGATACAGAGTTACTGGCCTGTTGATACAGGGCCTGTAGACACAGAGTTACGGGCATGTAGATACAGAGTTACGGGCCTGTTGATACAGAGTTACGGGCCTGTAGATACAGAGTACGGGCCTGTAAATACAGAGTTACGAGCCTGTAGATACAGAGTTACGGGCCTGTAAATACAGAGTTACTTGCCTGTTGATACAGGGCCTGTAGATACAGAGTTACGGGCCTGTAGATACAGAGTTACGGGCCTGTAAATACAGAGTTACGAGCCTGTAGATACATAGTAACGAGCCTGTAGATACAGAGTTACTGGCCGTTAGATACATAGTTACGGGGCCTGTAGATACAGAGTTACGGTCCTGTAGATACAGAGTTACGGGCCTGTTGATACAGAGTTACGGGCCTGTAGATACAGAGTTACTGGCCGTTAGATACAGAGTTACGGGCCTGTATATACAGAGTTACGGGCCTGTAGATACAGAGTTACGGGCCTGTAGATACAGAGTTACTGGCCTGTTGATACAGGGCCTGTAGATACAGAGTGACGGACCTGTGTGTCACCATCTAATTGTACAATGTATAAATCGTGTGTTTCCGTCATGTATTTGACTTTGGTACAGTGTGTAAATCGTGTGTTTACGTCAGTTCATTATTTGAACCTTATTTCTGTAAGTTACCCTTTGTGTTTACGTTAGTTCATTATTTGAACCTTATTTCTGTAAGTTACCCTTTGTGATTACGTTAGTTCATTATTTGAACCTTATTTCTGTAAGTTACCCTTTGTGTTTACGTTAGTTCATTATTTGAACCTTATTTCTGTAAGTTACCCTTTGTGTTTACGTTAGTTCATTATTTGAACCTTATTCTGTAAGTTACCCTTTGTGTTTACGTCAGTTTATTATTTGAACCTTATTTCTGTAAGTTACCCTTTGTGTTTACGTAAGTTCATTATTTGAACCTTATTTTCTGTAAGTTACCCTTTGTGTTTACGTAAGTTCATTATTTGAACCTTATTTCTGTTAGTTACCCTTTGTGTTTATGTCAGTTCATTATTTGAACCTTATTTCTGTAAGTTACCCTTTGTGTTTACGTAAGTTCATTATTTGAACCTTATTTCTGTAAGTTACCCTTTGTGTTTACGTTAGTTCATTATTTGAACCTTATTTTTGTAAGTCCTTTGTGTTCGTATGAGATTGTTTACACGGTGACCAAGTGTAGCAGGAAAACTTGAACTGTTCATACAGGTATGTTTACGTTTTGTTGGTATGTTAAGTGCTCTCCCTTTATTATAAAAAATCGAGACCACAAACATTTTGCTAACATTGTTAACGAAAATGTTGACGTTCAGGTTTAGCACCACCCCGACATTGCCAGAGACCTGTACACAATGTTGCGTGAGATATAGGTAAATGTAATTTGTATTTTTGTTTACAAATTTTACGTTTGACTTATAAAACTGTGCTGTGTTCGGTTGAGGGGCGAAACTTTTGTATCATCTTATTTTCATGTATGTTGTTTTGCGATTGCGTACTTATATGTTTTTAACGTATTTTCATGCATGTTGTTTTGGGATAGCGTACATATATGTTTTTAACGTATTTTCGTGTACCCCCCTCCCCCACCCCCAAATATAGGCCTATTCATTTTGCAATGCGGTACTTTCGTGAAATTTCCGTGTTTTCATGTTTTCCTGTTATTTTCAAATATAATCATGTCACGTTTACATACGTTCCAGGTATAGTCACATATATATAGTTATGTCGTGTTTTGTAATTGTTGTGTTATTTTAACAAATCATCTTATTTATGTATTTGATTGATATTTTAAAATACATTCATGAACAGTTTTCCGTGTTTTCATGTTTTCCTGTTATTTTCAAAATACTCGTCAAGTTTACATACGTTCAAGTATTTTCACTTATAGTTATGTCGTGTTTTGTAATTGTTGTGTTGTTTGAACAAATCGTCATCTTCTTTCTGTATTTGAATAATGTTTTAAAACACATTCATGAACAGTTTCATGATGTACTCACTTAGCGTTACCTGACGTAAAACCAATTAATCTTAATGTTCGCGCGCTAACTACACACAAGAACGTTCATCACTACGGCAGTGAGGGGAAAGGGAGCGAATCACTACGGCAGTGAGGGGAAATGGGGGGGGGGGGGGGGGGTGATCATTCTCATTCAAGTTTAAACGGGTAAATCGATAACTACGGGGGGATAACGGAACATGCAGGCCAGCGGTCGCGTGATCTCCAGCAATACAACACGCTACACGCATGACGTACGACAAGCACACATGTTGGACAACAACCATAACCCGCTCCGTCAGTGCCGTGCGGCAAAGCAAATAGTATCGTGCATGATGTGAAAACTGTCAAACTGTATTAAACGTCGTATAATTTTTTTACAAACTATCAAATTATTTTAAATGTCGTATAATTTTTTACAAACTATCAAACTATATTAAATGTCGTATCATTTTATACAAACTATCAAACTATTTTAAACGCCGTATACTTTTTTTTACAAACTATCAAATTATTTTAAATGCCGTATAATTTCATACAAACTATCAAACTATTTTTATTGTCGTATAATTTTATACAAACTATAGGACTATTTTAGATGTCATGTAAATTTACAAAAACTATAGAACTATTGTAAATGTACAAATTAATCAAAACTAACTATTTTGAATGTATACATTTTTGAGCATTATAATACAAGGTGTTTGGCACGTAACGAAATTAAGCAACTAAATCATAACACAGCAAAACAACAAACAGCCATCATACTACTCGTCATACAAAAAAACCCCATCATACTCAGTGTTTCTTCCAGACTTTTTTCTCCGGGGGGGGGCACTTGAAATTTTCGGGGGGGGGGGGGGGGGGCGGTAGACTTTCTTCGGGGGGGCGGACAATGTTAAAAGTATATATATTCTATATAAATTATATAAAATTTCATTTTGTTCGGGGGGGGGCGGTAAAAATTTTTCGTTCGCCCCCCCCCCGAAGAGATGCCTGGAAGAAACTCTGATCATACTACTCGTCATAAATCAAGCAACCATCACCAGACGTTACACTTCAACATACAGAATAGTCCTTGTGTCACACACCTAACACATACAAAATACGACTTTGGTGTCTGTTATTTTTAAGATAACAAAAACGTAAGAGAACTCAACTTCGGTGTAAATCAAGTACAACGTGACTCCTGCAGTATTTTCACCCAAGGTAATAAAAACATACTACATTAATGTTGGTATGATCTGTTTGTTGATGACGTTTGAAAAGTAAGAAAAGTTTATATATAGTCGGCTACATGAACAATTTTAAAATAAACCGGGAGTGATCTCCCCTAAACTCTCTCGAATATTCTAATATAACACTACGTGGGATGGCAACTCGGAATATAGACATGATTTTTGTAAACTTTTAAAAATAGAATAAAATCTAATAGAAAAAAGAATTGCGCACCAATCGAACGGAAATTACTCAACATTTGATAGAAGGTAGAGAATTAGATCTTTTACTTACATGTGAAATTTCATTTATCTATCTGAAACAGTACTCAAGTTATAGGCTTTCGAAAAATTCAAAGTAGAAAAAGTACCACTTCCGGTTATCGGAAATCGCTCAAAAGTTGATACGGATCTACGATTTTGATAAAATACTTATAAATGAAATTTCATCAACCTAGCTGTAACGGTACTCAAGTTATCGTGTTTACACACAGACAGACAGACAGACAGACAGACAGACACACAGACACACAGACATACGGACAAAATTGCAAAATTATGTTTTTCCGTATCAGTGAGGTGTAAAACGTTGAGATTTGTAAAAATCTCGATTTTTTTTTTGCACGATTACAATACTTTCTCTATACTTCGTATATACGAGAAAGTAAAAAATCATTATCATAATTAAAAATAGATTTAATTATCTCTACGACTGATTAATTTATCAACTTTGTTTCTAGCAACAAATCAAGTGACAATGTTATGATTGATCAGCAAATACCGTAACTAATTCAGTGATCATTGAGTCGCTAAATCGTTCCGTGTTAAATTTGCTGGTGTATGGATTGAGTTGGTCGGTGAAAATACCGGCAATAGATCTGGTAGTTAGAAGATATTCAAACGATAAGTTAGTGTTAGTTTGTATAAATACGTATTTAGACTTTGCTAATAAGGTGTGTGTTCGGTGATTTAGTTTTCTACATGACTGGGCTATAAATAGATTGACTAAGAGTTGATGTCATTTGTATGACAGGGAGATTAGGACAATATCAGGACATATATGGAGCATACGAGGACATGTAAAGGACACGCGGACATGTAAAGGGCACAAGGACGTATATATAGGACAAAAGGACGTATATAGGACACAAGGACGTATACAGGACACAAGGACATATAAAGGACACGGGGACATACAGTGCACACCACGGCATGCACAGGATAATAGAACACTAATGTATCAAACAGAATCGAATATATAACCAGAATCGTCTTTAGCGATACTTCCAATAACATCCCACACTAACACGTGTTGGTATCGCTAGTTGCATACATAATGACAATGTGATTGCAAGTAATCGATAAAAAGCTGGTGGTGATCTACTATAAAGCATTCGGACGCTTGCGTCAAGCATTATTTGTATATTTGAATACCAATGAAACAATCTTCGTATTAAACCAAGATTTATTTCTCAATGTTCAGGATGCAACGAATGCGCTTCTTGTTTATAAAAATCACGCATTGAAACTCAAGTTCATCACGCGGAAAATCCTAACCCTTATAAAGTAAATAAACCATCAATTTCTTAAAACCATTTTTTTTTTTATTTTAAAAAAAAAAAAATTAAAAATAAAATAAAAAACCCTCCACCCACTTTTGCTTAACAAAAAAACTTCTGAGTACCACACTTCCCCCCCCCCCCACCCCTTCCACACCTCCCCTCCCCCTCCCTCACATACCCGACGATTTTTATCTTTGATCATCGGCATAGACACCGACACGTCTCTTGGTCAAGCCAGCCAATCACAGACGAGGAAAGGTCACGTGGGGTTCAAGGCCAGACTGACATATTGTAGAAAACTATCTACAACTCCGCCATCTCTGCCAGTAAACACATTTTTGTTTTCTTTTTTAGCTTTAGCTCGAGGAGAGGAAGAAAGGGGGGGGGGGGGGGGAGAGAAAATAGTCGTAAAATATTAAAATCGATGATACCGTGAACACGCAGGCGATGTTGAGGACGAGGGAGGAGGGAAGGGAAGGGAGGGGGGGGGGGGATGAAAGAGGAATGTAAGACAGAGGATGTTCGTTAGGCTAGTGTGGAGTTTTAAGATGTCGGTGTGGTTAGTTGCAGTGGTGGAGGTTGATGGAGGGGGATGTTCGTTAGGCAAGTGTGGAGTTTTAAGATGTCCGTGTGGTTAGTTGCAGTGGTGGAGGTTGATGGAGGGGGATGTTCGTTAGGCAAGTGTGGAGTTTTAAGATGTCGGTGTGGTTAGTTGCAGTGGTGGGGGTTGATGGAGGGGAGAATGGTGGAGTTAGAATCTTTAGATGTAGGGGTAGTAATACAAATATGAGGCTAGTTGTAGGGGCAAGTATACGATGGTGACGCTAGGTGTTGGGGTGGAAAGAGAATGGCGTTGTTACATATAGTGGTAGAAAGGGATGATGGAGGTAGATGTAGTGGTAATTACAGAAGGTGGAATTAGATGCCGAGGTCACAGAAACAAGTGAACTCTACTTCACTTGCCCCATAGTCCGTCAGGTTTGAAAGGGAAACTTTTTTTTCATGGTGGAGGTAGATGTAAAAGTAATTGATTGATGGAGTTAGATGTAGTGGTAATTATAGCATGGTGGAGTTAGATGTAGTGGTCATTAAAATACAGCATGGTGGAGGTAGATGTAAAAGTAATTGATTGGTGGAGTTAGATGTAGTGGTAATTAAAATATAGCATGGTGGAGGTAGATGTAAAAGTAATTGATTGGTGGAGTTAGATGTAGTGGTAATAATTATAGCATGGAGGAGGTAGATGTAAAAGTAATAGATTGGTGGAGTTAGATGTAGTGGTAATTATAGCATGGTGAGGGTAGATGTAAAAGTAATTGATTGGTGGAGTTAGATGTAGTGGTAATTATAGCATGTTAGAGTTAGAAGTAGGAGTAATAATAAGATGGTAGATTTAGAAATAGATGTAATCATATGATGGTGGAAGTAGATGTAGGAGTAATTATAGGATGAGAGACAGTTGTGTATTGATGTTATAAATAGATAAAGATCTCACATCTCGAGATGAATGGTTTGGTGGATATAAGGCAAAGTAAGAATTACGTCAATGTTGTTTCTAGAAAATCCGTGCACATCAATTATTACAGGGGAAATAATCAACAATGTAATCCAAATCGTGAGTTGTAGAGTATTGTTGTGTTAGATGTGATGTATTGCTATATCAGCTCAATGTGTGTCTTGTTGCAATGATGGATCTTTACCCCTGCGTTTTGTATTTTCATTAGCATGCAGATTACTAGTAGACGTACACATTAATTAATTCGTAACAATTAAATAATTAAACGACTGGAAAACCCCAGTAGAAATAAGATTTCACTCAAATACATGAAAAAGCAGGTTAACTATACTTTGAGAAATCAAAAAACCGAGAAAAAACTATTTCAATGGTAAGTCAGTGTGAGGGTGGGGATGATAAAATGTTGGACCCGTGCCTTGTATAATTTTGTGT
Organism: Physella acuta; assembly: GCF_028476545.2. NCBI lineage: Eukaryota > Metazoa > Mollusca > Gastropoda > Physidae > Physella > Physella acuta. The sequence continues at coordinate 10,400 of NW_026731584.1, forward strand.
AATCATCACACACAAGTCCAATTCAAAATTTAATGTTCTTTATTTACACAATCCACTTCCTACTTCTATCTAACTAGTCTATAGTATATGCTATCTACTACTACTACTTCTATCTAACTGCAATCTCCCTTGACCATCCCTAACACACTATCTACCTCTAACTTTTACATCTTTATCTTAATGCTACCTATCTCTAACTGCTTCCTAAATTCTGCAACCTAACACCGTATGTCCTCTCCCCCACGCTTCAGTGGTCAGCTGTCTGTTTCTACCATCTACTTGACTTCATTGGTCAGCTGTCTGTTTCTACCATCTACTTGACTTCATTGGTCAGCTGTCTGTTTCTACCATCTACTTGACTTCTAGCCCAGCATCGTCACAAACATCGTAGAAGTTTCTTCTAACCACAACCCAAGGTTGAAACGGTGAGCTCAACATCTACATAGTACAGTGTATACATGTAAAACAGCAACCTTCTCTCAATTAATGGTCCGTACAAGTAGGCCCTACAACTGAAACCGAGGCTCCCTATAGTATATGCATGTACAACTGCATCAAAGGCATTTTATAATGAGTACATATACACAAGTAACCGAACTTACTGTAGTGTGTACAACTGAAACCGAGGCTCCCTATAGTATATAGATGTTCAACTGCATCAAAGGCATTCTATAATGAGTACATATACACAAGTAACCGAGCTTACTGAAGTGTGTACAACTGAAACCGAGGCTCCCTATAGTATATAGATGTACAACTGCATCAAAGGCATTCTATAATGAGTACATATACACAAGTAACCGAGCTTACTGAAGTGTGTACAACTGAAACCGAGGCTTCCTATAGTATATAGATGTACAACTGCATCAAAGGCATTCTATAATGAGTACATATACACAAGTAAGAGAACTTACTGAAGTGTGTACAACTGAAACAGAGGTTTCCTATAGTATATACAAGTACAACTGCATCTAAGACATTCTATAATGAGTATACGTTCACCAGTAATGAAGTTACTGTAGTGTGTACTTGGGCAACCGAAACCGAAACTCCCTATACTATATTCACGAATATACACATATAAATATAAGGGTAAACGATCCCACATATATACACATTATAAAACTTTCCACAACAATGTATATGTACCATAGCAGCGAAGACTTTCTATATTGTGTACATATGTATATACACAACTACAACTGATGCATTCTATAACGTGTACATGTACAACTGAAACCGATGCTCCCTATAGTATATACACGATCTTACACATATACATATAAGAGTAAACGATCACGCGTATGTACACATTATAGTGTATAGAAGAAACGTTCCACTATATTGTACATGTACCCTATCAGCCAAGCCTTTCTATATTGTGTACATATGTACATATAAAACAGCAAACGAGTTCTCTATATGTGGACATGTACACCTGCAATTGAGACTTTCTATATTGAGTACATATAAGCTCTATCGTGCACGTTTACCACGAGTTGTTTACTCACGGAGTCAAACAGTCGACCCACCCACGCCAACAAACTCGTGACGTAACAACGCGCGTGGGGAAGGCGAGAGACAGGCTCTAGCACCGAGAAGATAAATTAGGACATTGACCTCAGCCGTCCATCAAACGCTATAGCTGGCAGCAATAAAAGTTTGATCGATTTCAGGGAGGGACGGCTTGGTATACATATATATATATATATATATATATATATATATATATATATATATATATATATATATATATATATATATATATATATATATATATATATATATATATATATATATATAAACACTACTCGTCAGTAGCTAACATCTTATACGCAGTGTTTCTTCCAGGCATCTCTTGGGGGGTTGGGGGTGGGGAGACCGAACGAAATAGAATGTATATTATTATAGAAAACGAGCCGACCCGCGGCGTATCATACGCCGCTATTTAGTTGTTTTATTTTCTACTTTTCACTATTTCATAATTTGTGAACAGAGTTTCTTTCAGGCATCTCTTCGGGGGGGGGGGGGGGGGCGAAGCTCCCCCGAAAAAAATTTCCGCCCCCCGAACAAAATGAAATTTATATAATTTATATAGAAAATATAATTTTTTAACAGTGTCCGCCCCCCCCGAAGAAAGTTTACCGCCTCCCCCCCCCCCCGCCCCCCCCCCGAAAATTTCAAGTGCCCCCCGGAGAAAAAAGTCTGGAAGAAACACTGTGAATTCGACAGTACCACTGCTGCCATTTAATATATTTGCTTTAAAACACCATCAGTAGCTCGTTAAGGACGATAACTCCCCACCTCCTTTCCCAACCCCTACCCCCCACCTGTGAAAGCAGCCTCCTCTTAGTTACCTCCCCTAAGTTTAAAATCGTTTCAAACTAAATTATCTGCCCCTAATAGCCGTCACTAAACCCGGCTCTACGATTGTAAACATTTAGCGTGAGCCATAGCTCACCAGACCATGTAGGGTGGGGGTGGTAGGGAGCGCGCTTACAGCTTGGTGTTTTCTATGGTCTCCAAGAAGAGAATTATATATATATATATATATATATATATATATATATATACTTTTACCAGTGTCTGCCCCCCCCCCCCCTGTAACGCCAATCTAAATATTTATCTTAACAAATAAACATAATATGGACTATTTGTCCAAGACTTGAATTTACGTTTTTTAGCATTAAAATTTTGCATCCCATAATTTATGTTTACATGTTATTTAAAGTTCTCGCGATTTACATAGAAAGGGTGAAGTAGATTTTCACAAATTATGATAGGCTCTGTGGAAAGACAGTTTTTATTTCTATTTTTAAATAGTTTATTGTTTGATAACATCTGTTTCAAGTGGCTATTAAATGAAACTAAGCAAGTAAAACGGGGGGGGGGGGGGGGGGGGGAAGGGGGGGGGGGGGACGGGGGGGGGGGGGACGGGAGGGTCCTTGCTTAGTAATTATTGCGGGCTCAATAAATGAATTATAAAAAATTTGCGGGGCTACTTATTTAATTAAAAACGCATAAAATGCTTACAATATTTAATTATCGCTTGTAAATGTTTTACAATGACGGTTATGGCACCTATATGTATGTGTGTGTGTGTTATGTGGCACGGTATTGTAGGGGAAAGAAAGGCTACATTCAGTGCTTTAAGGGCAGGTAAGAAAATTAGGGTAAAATACCTGAACAGTTAAAATGAACGACATCTACGCTAATGTACCTGACTCACCTTTAGTGATGTAAACTTTACACTCTAAACATTTCCCTGTAATTAGGACGGGTCTTGGTAAAATGCGAGACGCGAAATTGCGAGGTAAATGGTAAAATGCGAGAAGAAAATGCGAGACATTCCTGAGGTTCACGTATTATGAGCTTGTTGACTAGGTCTACTACTATGTAGACAGGATGTGAGTTACAGAAACGGGAGGTATGGTCTACATTTTTTAATAGAATGGCAACATTTGACAATAGGATTATTTTTTGGTGAAAATATCAATATTTAGACTAGATCTAGGCCTTATTGAAAAATATCAGTGGGAAATTCAGGACTGATGTAAATTAAATTACGTTTAAATTAGAAGAGAAAAACTAATTCTGACCAATTTTGTTATATTTTGATAATAAATTAAATACGTTTTGAAAGCAGTGTTTTGGGCTATTTTGAACTAGATCTAGAGCTAAGTGGTTTTCGGTCGACTCAATGTTTGTTAAATCGTCGACACAATAAAAATGTTTTTCACACATCGACAAATTTCGAGTGCGGTAAAAATTTGAACAGCAGATTCATTTGGGAAATACTAGATCCAGATCTATGTTAGCGTTTGTGTGGCTACATTATAACAATACAAATTTAAATACATCGTTAGATTTTAATAAGTCTGCATTAAAATTCATGTCAACAGTGTTTCCTCCAGACCTTTTTCTTCGGTGATGCACTTGAAATTTTCGGTGGGGGGGGGGGGGGAGGAGGACTTAAATTTCCGGGGGGGGGGGGGAGAGGGTGACACTGTAAAAAGTATATATTTTCTATATAAATTCCATTTCGGGATAGACTTTCTTAAGGAGAGGGATGGGTGAGATGCCTGGAAGAAACTATGCATTAAGTAATCGGAACGTTGGAATTCGGATGCGGTAAAACTTCCGCAAATATCAGCGTAATTGACTCCCACCAAGCCTAACAGTTGGAGCTAAAATGCGAGAAAAATGTTATATGACAGTCTTTTTTCGCACCCTTCTCGCATATTACCGCCCGGCCATTTCGCTTTTTACCTTTACCAAGACCCAATGGGGACACAATACACACGTTAACATATTTCTAGTTATATCCAGGGAATTCACAAATTACCGCTTTTCTTAATGAAGTCAAATCAGAAGCATATAATTCCTTTGAAAATCAAGTAAATAGCACATAATTCCAGTGTTAAAATGAAAACATAGGGCCTAGCATTCTTCCTTTCACGACGTCACATCACCACCACTGTGAAATCAAACAGCCAGCACCTTCCCGCTAACTTGTCAGAACTATTACTCTACATGACGCTTACACGGCCAGGGAGAGTTTATATTCCTAACTACACCATATTTCCGCCATCTGTTGCCGACGTATCAAGCGCACCATCGGTTGCTATAATTATTTTAGAATCCCGAGCATTCCCGATCGTTAAATATCCGAACATCGCCGATCGTCTACTGATAAAGACCTACTTACGATATAGATTGGGTTCGAGATTGCTATTTTTACTACACTCATTGTATGAAGGGTGACCGTATCAATTGAGACATACTCAGCCCCATTTGGTAAGTTATCGGTAATTAATTATGCATATATTAATGTCATACGGGTAAAATAAAAATAATACTTATGTTATTTGCTAGAACTGAGTGTCTAATATGTTTTTCAAGCCTCTGCTTGTCCTAAGCTAATAGTGATATTTAACTTCTAAAACACGAATGCATTGAAAGGAGTTAAATAATTTTGTATAGAATAAACATAGGTCCATATAAATAATGTATGTTAAACTTGGTCAAACCCTGGATTTAAGAGTATTATTTTTATTTATTTTTTCTCAAATACATGTTGTTTAAGTATTTTCTAAAGGTCCATGTGGTCAAGCCAATAAAGCTTATAGTTGCTGAACAGAAAAGTCAAGAGTTCGAACCCTCGGGTAGATGAGGCTCGATAGCTGGTGAGAGCAACCTAACCTAGGAGAAAAAAACTCCAAAATCAAACAACTTGTGCATTCTAGTTTGTTCTTGGATTTAAAAAAAGCCATGGATGCAAATCCAGAAAGAAAAGCAGTCGTAGTCGACGACCTAACAATTTGACACGTAATACTAAATTAAATCACGCCGAACATTACATTACCGAGAAGAAGAAGAAAGAGAATGACCTTACTACACTAGCATGGCCCCATCCTATATTTTATCCCAGACTATCTTTACAAAATACCGACCCAAACGCTGTCATGTTTTGTTTTGTTGTCCTTTCGTTCCACATTTTAACTTTTTTTTTTTTTACTTTCACTTTCCCGCTGGCATATCATGTTCACCATATTTATCCAAACCGTTCACCATTACGTAATAACCAAGAAAATGACAGTCTAAACTGTTTATTTTATGTCCTCAGTTACGCAAAAACACAAAATGTTTCACCTTTTAGTACTTCATACGCCGCACTCATTTATGGGAATTTTTGACTTGTTAGAAGAAGAGTTTACCAATTTCATTCAAAAGTGTTAGATTATCATTATTGATCAATACTTTTTATATTATATAAAAAAGATAGTTTGCTTTATTTTCTTATTTTTAATGCATTTAAGAGCAAATAATTTTTTTTTACTTTTTAGTGATTAGGATTTTTAAAAAAAAAATTCTATTTGTAAGAATTTTCAGACAGACAGACAGACAGATTGACAGACAGGGAGACAGACAAGCAGGCAGACGGATGGACAGACGGACGGACAGACAAACAGACACAGACAGAAAAAAGGTGTAAACATAAACTACCCTTACAAAAATGAAGATGAATTCAAGAGAAACCAAATAAAAGACAAGACAGATATTTCTGACTTTTGCACTGAGATTTTTTTTATCATGAACTTTGTAAAATAGTGAGTCGTACTTAGCTTACGTAATCAAAGTCAAACAGAAATCAGATATATATATATATATATATATATATATATATATATATATATATATATATATATATATATATATATATATATATCTATATCTATATCTATATCTATATCTATATCTATATCTATATCTATATCTATATCTATATCTATATCTATATCTATATCTATATCTATATCTATATCTATATCTATATCTATATCTATATCTATATCTATATCTATATCTATATCTATATCTATATCTATATCTATATCTATATCTATATCTATATCTATATATATATATATATATATATATATATATATATATATATATATATATATATATATATATATATATATATATATATATATATATATATAAAGTATAACTTATCGTTATATTTGTTAAATTAAACCTAGAGTTTACTACTTGAAATGTCATACTCTTGATTAAATCTTTCAGGGAAGAATACGTGTTGTTTTTTAAAGTTTTTTAATGCCAATTTTAGCCAGTTCTACTTTCACCACAATATGTATCTTGTCCTCAAAACACAACAAATCAGAGGCGTAGCGACGCTTCCCGGCGCCCGGGGACAAATTTTCAATTTGGCGCCCACCTCGGGAGCAAATTTACAAATTGTACCCTCCCCCCCCCCCCCCTCAAACTTTCTATTTGCACCCCTCAAACTGTTTATAATGCAAAAATGCAGCTAAAATGACATTTTAACTTGTTTTTACAACCCATTTTGGCGCCCCCTAAGGTCGGCGCCCGGGGACATATGTACCCCCCTGCCCCCCCCCCCCCCCTACGCCTCTGCAACAAATGGGACGGAATGGTTGAGTGGTAAAGCGTTCGACTGCTTACCCGAAAGGTTAGAATTCGGATCCCGAGTTTTTATGACGTCCCTGAATTCACCCAGCTCTTGAGGCTCTCTGACTCACGTTACGGAAAGTAAAGATGGCTGGGCATTGTCCTTACTACACCTTGCTCGTCAGTATCTTAACATTTATCCTTGTCCTTATCCTTTTATTAACCCTTTAGTCCTTCATATTATATTTATCCTAACTGATATCCTCAAAACAATCGTAACTTCACAGATATCTTTATATCCTCTCGACTTTCATCACTCCCCTCCCCACCCCCTTGTGAGATTAACCCCCTCGCCAACATTCATTGATAAATGTACCCCCCACCCCACCCCTTTGGTTTACTACGTTAACTCAACGCCCAGCCAATCAATAACCCGTGTCGTGTCTTCTGATTGGCTGCTTGCCTCACGTGACCGACAGCTCGTCATATTGGCCAACTTAAGCATGTACGTGCTGAAGTCATCTTGTCACAGGGACTTGTCAGAAATGTGAACGTGTACACAACGTTTGTACATAATAGGGTACACACACGTCGACATCTGAATATGGACACTGCCTGTGTGCATATACTTAAGTCGTCATCTAAATGTGCAAAGAAACATACATTTATCGACAGCTGGATTTGTACACAAACCTTGTACATATACATAAGTCGACATCTGGATTTGTACACAAACACTTGTACATATTAGTGTATACACATTTCGACATCTGAATGTGTACGCTGCCTTTGTACATATACTTAAGTCGACATCTAAATGTGAACACAAACTTTGTATATATAAGGGAATACATAAGTCAACACCTGATTATGTACACAACCTTTGTACATATTAGTGTATACACAAGTCGACATATGAATGTGTACAAATTCAGACATTTGATGATGAACACAAATTGTGGACACGTTATGATGTACACAGCTTGTGAGCATTTGCGTGTTGACACAGGTAGTTGTAAAGGTTATATACAGATGTAGACATTGACGATGTACACAACATCACAATGTACACAACTAGTATGCATTTGAGTGTGGACAGAGGTGGTTGTTAAGGTTATATATCTACATTTAGACATTGACGATGTACACAATTGGGCATCACAACATAACAATGTACACAATTTGTACTCATTAGGTTATGTGGCCATTATAGTGTGTTTATTATGATTTTACGATGATGTGGATATTTGATGGTGAATACAAATGTGTACATTATGATTTTATGATGATGTCGATATTTGATGGTGAATACAAGTGTGTACTCAAATGGACATGAAGTGATGTACATAACGTATGGTCTTTTGATGTTGTAGACAGAATGTTATTCTTGATTATATAACAACATCTCATCAGCCTTGTGTGATCAGCACTACAGCAGCCGGCTTTACTTTCCCTAACGTGTGTCAGCCCCCCCACCCCCACCCCCACATCTGATGTGAGAAGGGTCAAGGACGTTCTGCTGCCTAGATTCCGGACCAAGATTTGAAACCTTCGGAAAATCAATCAACCGCTCTACCACACAAACACACTGTCACATGACTGTTTATCTTCTACATTTTAAAGTTACATTTTGGTCTCGTCATTTGCTTCACTATTTTCTTGCATATTTTTGTATTCTGTTAATTATACGCTGTTCCTGATTTTCAACATTCGAATGCTGATTATCAGAATTCACAAAGTCTGTAGAAATCCAATATATATATATATATATATATATATATATATATATATATATATATATATATATATATATATATATATATATATATATATATATATATAACTTTCAATTTGCACCCCCCTCCCCTCAGGTTTTCGATTTGCACCCCCCTCCAACTTTCGATTTGCACCCCCCCCCCTCAAGTTTTTCTCTATATATTTTGCTATTTTTTGCCTTGGTGTCACCTCCCTAAATGGTGTCACCCGGTTCGGTCCGCACCCCCGCCCCCCCCCCCCCTCGCTACGCCTCTGCATATATATTAAAACACACCAAAAAAATTAGATTAAAAAAATCAATGTGCTAGGACTCGAACCCATACAAATATTCCCCGAAGTTCATATATATTTTATAACAATTAAATTTTTGTATGCTACAAAATCATCAGTTTTCGAACCCCTACTACAACTCTATATTAAAAAAAAATTCCTTATCTAATAAAGGAGGAGTATTTGCTGTAACAATAGCATCTTTTAAAACTCAAATATCCTAAAAATAGCCTACAATTACCCCTAATTTCTCTTCTGTAATCTTCATGCTTTAGCAAATTTTTTTTTTATTAAAGATTTCAAATTCTGAGCTAATAATAGACTCCATGAGGCACCTCTCATTGTAACAGAATTTATTCTAGACCGCCAAGGTAAGCTATAAAAGGAAAAAATCGTTTCATTTGATTACATTAGGAAAATAAGCGAAACGAATGAAATGAACATGGGTTTTGGGGTTGTTCTGCTTCTTCCTCTGTTTAAATCTCTATTCCACAGCAACAAGTCGCGCGCCGCTTCGTTAAGCTACCGATCTATTTTTGGCCCTTGTTTTTTTCACTGTGGCCGCGGCTATTTTTAGCTTGTCTCGAGATTTCGTCCCTCCACGCCACCTCCGGTGCTCCGGTTAAATATCAATGACGTCATCAAAAGTTGCTGTCGATCGATGACTAATGGGGTGTAGGCACGTGACCATGACATGGAGAGAAGGCGGTATCATGATAGATGGGGGGGGGGGGGGGGGATGAGAAAAAGGCAAGTATAGAGTCGATTAGTGCCTGCGCAAATACTACATGAAAAATCGCTGTTCGTAAGTTTATATCTAAATTTAAGATAAAAAATCCTTTATAATAACAAGTTTTTAAATGCAGTGAAAATAAGGAAAGAAAACAGATTTGTTTGTTTAATCAAAGTTTTGGTTTGCTAACATATGTAAGACATCTTATGGACGGATGGGTCACTATAAAACGGATAGGTCACCACAGTGGCGTAGCCAGGATCGTCTCAAGGGGGGGGGGGGGGGCAAATTTTTACCCGGGGACAAACTTTCGATTTGCAACCCCCTCAAACTTTCGATTTGCACCCCCCTCATACTTTTTATATATATACCGAGGGGTCTATGGGGGGGGGGGGGGGGTTATGACCCCCCTGGCTACGCCACTGGTTCACCATAAAACGGATGGGTCACTATAAAACGGATAGGTCACTGTAAAACGGATAGGTCACTATAAAACGGATAGGTCACTATAAAACGGATAGGTCACTGTAAAACGGATAGGTCACTATAAAACGGATAGGTCACTATAAAACGGATAGGTCACTATAAAACGGATAGGTCACTATAAAACGGATAGGTCACTGTAAAACGGATTGGTCACTATAAAACGGATAGGTCACTATAAAACGGATAGGTCACTGTAAAACGGATAGGTCACTATAAAACGGATAGGTCACTATAAAACGGATAGGTCACTATAAAACGGATAGGTCACTATAAAACGGATAGGTCACTATAAAACGGATAGGTCACTATAAAACGGATAGGTCACTCTAAAACGGATAGGTCACTATAAAACGGATGGGTCACTATAAACAGATAGGTCACTATAAAACGCATAGGTCACCATAAAACGTTTGACGCCCAGCCACTGGCATACCAGCGACATTTAGGAAGGTGTAGCTTTTAAACTTATCACGACATATGTCAATAACTTATGTTATATATGCAGCTTTAAACATAGAACTTACAAATGTCAAATGTCAATAACGTATGTTATGCATGCAGCTTTAAACATAAAACTTACAAATGTCAATAACGTATGTTATGTATGCAGCTTTAAACATAGGACTTACAAATGTCAAATGTCAGTAACGTAAGTTATGTATGCAGCTTTAAACATAGAACTTACAAATGTCAAATGTCAATAACGTATGTTATGCATGCAGCTTTAAACATAGAACTTACAAATAACAAATGTCAATAACGTATGTTATGTATGCAGCTTTAAACATAGAACTTACAAATGTCAAATGTCAATAACGTATGTTATGTATGCAGCTTTAAACATAGAACTTACAAATGTCAAATGTCAATAACGTATGTTATGTATGCAGCTTTAAACATAGGACTTACAAATGTCAAATGTCAATAACGTATGTTATGTATGCAGCTTTAAACATAGGACTTACACATGTCAAATGTCAATAACCTATATGCAGCTTTAAACATAGGATTTACAAGTGTCAAATGTCAATAACCTATATGCAGCTTTAAACATAGGACTTACAAATGACAAATGACAATCATCTATATGCAGCTTTAAACATAGGACTTACAAATGACAAATGACAATCACCTATATGCAGCTTTAAACATAGGACTTACAAATGACAAATGACCCTCAAGAATATGCAACATTTAAATAGCACTCATAAGCACCAAATGACAAATGGCAATTACCTATATGCAGCTTTAAACTTAGCACTTAAAAGCACCAAATGACAATCACGTATATGCAACTTTAATCTTAGCACTTACAAGCACCAAATGCCAGATGACACTCAAGGATATACAACATTTAAACCTGGCACTTAAGGACACCAAGAGACAAATGACAATCACCTGTAAGCAGCTTTAAACTTAGCACTTACAAGCACCAAATGACAAATATCACTTTCAAACTTGCACACTGACGACAAGAACATCGACATTTTCTACGTTGTCAGAATACAACGTTCAAATTATTTCCCTCTTATAAACTTTGCCTACTGTCATTACCATTCTCTTACTTACCCCCACCCCCAACCCTCACACTCACACTCGCACACACTCACACTCCCCGAAATAGAAAAAAAATATATTTCAATTCCCCCCCCCCCCATTTAATGCTGATCACTATATGGCCGGTGAATACACTGCACGCAAGTGATCCACAAGCTACCGTATTGAGAAACAACGTTGCACCACTTGTGACGCATCAAGAGAAGCCTATTTTGGGTGGGTCGTGGGTGAACGAGTGACGCACTGACGTCACAATGTTCCTATTCTACGAGGCTGGATCGGTTAATGGCGAAGGGTTGTTCTCGATTTGTTCTACCTTTGTTCTAGCTTTGTTCTAAATGGCCAGCGACGGGGGAGGTGGGAGGGGGGGGGGGCTGGAGGGTTTTGAAGACGTGGATATTGTGTTTTGTTTTTATAAGTAGAGCCAGCACGAAATTATATTGATGAAATTTTTTTTTCTAGTTTGTACTTTGCATAAAATGTGCTGGTGAAAGCTTGCGGTCGAAACGTTGGTTTTCTCATGTAATTTGTGATATATTAAATACTGTTGAAGACTATGGGAGCTTTTGTCATGTTGGTAGTGTTAGAATAAGTGGCGTCACACGGGGGTGCGAAAGGGGGGTGCTGTCTGCTCCGGCCGACAATATTGTGAGGTGAAACTAAAGTGAAAATAATAAAATTGAATATTAAATCAATTTTTTATTCGACTACATTAAATAAAATAGTAGGGGGGGGGGGGGATACTAAAACAATATTTCAAAATTGTTAGAGGAGGTTGAGGAAGACACCCTTAGTTACCACATCATGTGAAACCTTATGTTACCCAACGTTGTGACACCTTACATTACCACACCATGTAACACCCTTAGTTACCTCACTGGGTGGTGACACCTTTAGTTACCACACCGTGTGACACCTTTAGTTACCACACCAAGTGACACCTTCAGTTACCACACCATGTGACACCCTTAGTTACCTCACTGGGTGGTGACACCTTTAGTTACCACACCGTGTGACACCCTCAGTTACCTCACTGTGTGGTGACACCTTTAGTTACCACACCGTGTGACACCTTTAGTTACCACACCACGTGACACCTTTAGTTACGACACCGCGTGACACCCTCAGTTACCTCACTGTGTGGTGACACCTTTAGTTACCTCACTGTGTGGTGACACCTTTAGTTACCACACTGTGTGACACCTTTAGTTACCACACCGTGTGGCACCTTTAGTTACCACACCAAGTGACACCCTCAGTTACCACACCAAGTGACACCCTCAGTTACCACACCGTGTGACACCCTCAGTTACCACACAGTGTGACACCCTCAGTTACCACACAGTGTGACACCCTCAGTTACCACAGCGTGTGACACCCTCAGTTACCACACCGTGTGACACCCTCAGTTACCACACCGTGTGACACCCTCAGTTACCACACCAAGTGACACCCTCAGTTACCACACCATGTGACACCTTTAGTTACCACAACGTGTGACACCCTCAGTTACCACACCGTGTGACACCCTCAGTTACCACACCGTGTGACACCCTCAGTTACCACCCCGTGTGACACCTTTAGTTACCTCACTGTGTGGTGACACCTTTAGTTACCACACCGTGTGACACTTTTAGTTACCACCCTGTGTGGTGACACCTTTAGTTACCACACCGTGTGACACCTTTAGTTACCACACTGTGTGGTGACACCCTCAGTTACCACACTGTGTGACACCTTTAGTTACCACACCGTGTGACACCTTTAGTTACCTCACTGTGTGGTGACACCTTTAGTTACCACACCGTGTGACACCCGACCTAAGAAGTAACAAGTTGGAGCCACTGAACTGGTAAATCCGTAGTCTGCATACACATTCTGAGATGTAATTACAAATGTCTTGCAACACCTGCCTTATATCATTATAATCACCCACCTAAGTAATATGTACGCACAATGTCCAGCAAATATTACCACTACCGACTCAACACTATTCTCTCCCGGAAATAAATTAAACGGGTACATTTGCCCTTGCCTTGAAAAAACCATCCCGCCACTACTATTAATAGATTGCGACATCTTTTTAAATTCAAAATAAAGATCAACGGATTAATCCAGATTGTTTTTTTTTAATTAATCAGAAGAGCTGATCTTGCATTTGCTCCAGTTTAATCAGAAAGTTTAAGAATGGTTAGCCTGGACTTTTAATCGAGAACGAGATATTACTAATATTAACAATACAATTTGACATTCTACCAGAGGCGTAGCGACCCTTCCCGGCGCCCGGGGACAAACTTTTGATTTGCACCCCCACCCCTCAAACGTTTGATTTGCACCCCCCCCCCCCCCCCGAAACTTTCGATTACTATTTCCAACCCATTTTGCCCCCCCCCCCCCATCGCTACGCCTCTGCATTCTACACAGAACAATAAAAATGAATATAACAATACATTTTGTGTAAAATATTATTCAGTAAATACATTGAAAAGATGTCAAGTATGAGAAGCCTAATAGCGAGGTCACAATGAATGGGGAACAAAAACCACGAACTAGATCTAGGAAAGGTACGTTCATGGTGAAAAGCAGATTCTTTTCAAGAAGGATAATTATTTTGGCTACTTGGAGAACAAAAATCTGGCATAGTTGTCGGTAGTGTATACTACGAACTTTTTTCAAGACGTCTATATTTAAAATGTATTAAATGATGATCATTAGTGGTTTGAATTCTTAAAATTTAGTGAATATCATGTTTATGGTGATTGATGTTAAAATAACATCGGAGAATGTATACTAGATGGCAATGTGCAATCGTGATTAAGATAAATCCTTTTTAAGTTGTCACGATTAAAGAAATATATCTAATTAACGAGCGTATCTATATTCAGATGTTAAACTTCATGTGCACGAAATTAAAAACTTTTTACTTTTTATAAATAAAAAATAAATATCTACCCCCTTTAAGTTTATGTCAGTTTAGTAGTTCGTTTAAAGTTCAGTTTAATCCTGTTTGAATTTAAGCGTTCCGTAAAGTTCAGTTTGGTTCTCTCGTAATCATTTTCGTTTCCTTTAATTTCATATGAGATCACTCTCAGTTTTTAGTTACATTTAGATTAGGATAAAAGAAACCATTTGATGTTGAGATAGTTATACCCGACATGTGTTACAAATCCGCTATTTAAAAGGAAGTTAGGCTTTAAACTAGAGACGGGCCCTCAGTTAATATTTAATTACAAGCCTAACCCTAAACCTGGCATACAGGTGCGGGGGTCGGCACAGGAGTGGTAACTTTACACGTGAGGGGGAGGGTGTGTGTACTCACGGTGAGAGTGGATAGGTTTGTACTCACGTACACTACATACACAGGTCGTTGTATGAGTAGTCACGTTAATTTATAGCTACACAGTAGGGCCAATGACGTTCTGAACCAGAGGGTGATACACTAGCTAAAGGATTGCTACACTAGCTAAAGGATTGCTACACTAGCTAAAGGATTACTACACTAGCTAAAGGATTGCTACACTAGCTAAAGGATTACTACACTAGCTAAAGGATTGCTACACTAGCTAAAGGATTACTACACTAGCTAAAGGATTACTACACTAGCTAAAGGATTGCTACACTAGCTAAAGGATTACTACACTAGCTAAATGATTACTACACTAGCTAAAGGATTGCTACACTAGCTGAAGGATTACTACACTAGCTAAAGGATTGCTACACTAGCTAAAGGATTGCTACACTAGCTAAAGGATTACTACACTAGCTAAAGGATTGCTACACTAGCTAAATGATTACTACACTAGCTAAAGGATTGCTACACTAGCTGAAGGATTACTACACTAGCTAAAGGATTGCTACACTAGCTAAAGGATTGCTACACTAGCTAAAGGATTGCTACACTAGCTAAAGGATTGCTACACTAGCTGGAGGATTGCTACACTAGCTAAAGGATTGCTACACTAGCTGGAGGATAGGGTGCTACACTAGCTGGAGGATTGGGTGCTACATAGAGTACTACACTAGTTGAAGGATAGCGTGCTACACTAGCTGAAGGATAGGGTGCTACACTAGCTGAAGGATAGGGTGCTACACTAGCTGAAGGATTGCTACACTAGCTGAAGGATAGGGTGCTACACTAGCTGAAAGATTGCTACACTAGCTGAAGGATAGGGTGCTACACTAGCTGAAGGATTGGGTGCTACACTAGCTGAACGATTGGGTGCTACACTAGCTGAAGGATAGGGTGCTCCACTAGCTGAAAGATAGGGTGCTACACTAGCTGAAATATAGGGTGCTACACTAGCTGAAGGATTGCTACACTAGCTAACGGATTGCTACACTAGCTAACGGATTGCTACACTAGCTGAAGGATAGGGTGCTACACTAGCTGCAGGATAAGGTGCTACACTAGCTGAAGAATAGTGTGCTACACTAGCTGAAGGATAAGGTGCTACACTAGCTAAAGGATAGGGTGCTACACTAGCTGAAGGATAGTGTGCTACACTAGCTGAAGGATAGGGTGCTACACTAGCTAAAGGATAGGGTGCTACACTAGCTAAAGGATAGTGTGCTACACTAGCTGAAGGATAGGGTGCTACATTAGCTGAAGGATAGTGTGCTACACTAGCTGAAGGATACGGTGCTACACTAGCTGAAGGATTGCTACACTAGCTGAAGGATAAGGTGCTACACTAGCTGAAGAATAGTGTGCTACACTAGCTGAAGGATAGGGTGCTACACTAGCTAAAGGATAGGTGCTACACTAGCTAAAGGATAAGGAGCTACACTAGCTGAAGTATAGTTTACTACACTAGCTGAAGGATAGGGTACTACACTAGCTAAATGATAGGGTGCTACACTAGCTAAAGGATAGGGTGCTACACTAGCTAAAGGATAGGGTGCTACATTAGCTGAAGGATAGTGTGCTACACTAGCTGAAGGATAGGGTGCTACACTAGCTGAAGGATTGCTACACTAGCTGAAGGATTGCTACACTAGCTGAAGGATAGGGTGCTACACTAGTTGAAGGATAAGGTGCTACACTAGCTGAAGAATAGTGTGCTACACTAGCTGAAGGATAAGGTGCTACACTAGCTAAAGGATAGGGTGCTACACTAGCTGAAGGATAGTGTGCTACACTAGCTGAAGGATAGGGTGCTACACTAGCTAAAGGATAGGGTGCTACACTAGCTAAAGGATAGGGTGCTACACTAGCTGAAGGATAGGGTGCTACATTAGCTGAAGGATAGTGTGCTACACTAGCTGAAGGATACGGTGCTACACTAGCTGAATGATTGCTACACTAGCTGAAGGATAAGGTGCTACAATAGCTGAAGAATAGTGTGCTACACTAGCTGAAGGATAGGGTGCTACACTAGCTAAAGGATAGGTGCTACACTAGCTAAAGGATAAGGAGCTACACTAGCTGAAGTATAGTTTACTACACTAGCTGAAGGATAGGGTACTACACTAGCTAAATGATAGGGTGCTACACTAGCTAAATGATAGGGTGCTACACTAGCTAAAGGATAGGGTGCTACACTAGCTGAAGGATAGGGTGCTACACTAGCTGAAGGATAGGGTGCTACACTAGCTGAAGGATTGCTACACTAGCTGAAGGATTGCTACACTAGCTGAAGGATAGGGTGCTACACTAGTTGAAGGATAGGGTGCTACACGTAATCGGACAGTCTTACTGTCAACACATAAGTGAACAAACTCCCTGCTTCTCTACCAACCTTTACATTTAAAATGAAATGTAAGTCTAAATTAATGTTGTCTACGACCTACGTGTTTCTGATATTGGTTTAAGCATCGTCATAAAATAAGTTTAATTTTCTAAACCACGGCTATACATAGAAGCTCACTGCCAGCTAATCATAAACACCAGAGATAGAACAGAAAGTGTTGCTGAGGCTATAAACAGCATCTGTCTTGGCTCAGCAATTACCTGTCTGACCTTACAGGTACAGGTGAACTTAAGGTATGAGACAAGTTCCAGTCCAGGTGACAGTGGCAAGCCCAATCATTAGCATAAGATGACCAGTGGTCACTGCGATATGTAGGGATGGGAGACGGGTGGGGGGGGGTCGTTTGGTGCTGGTCACTGATGTACAGGGGCAAGTGAAGTAGAGTTCACCTGTTTCTGTGACCGGCATATGAAGGGATAGTGTTTAGCCGCCCCGCCTTTACTTTCCTTTACATGTTAGGTACCCATCAGAGCTGGGTGGACTCTGAAACGATCAACTGACTTGAACCCAGATTTGAACTCTAGACTTTCGGGTTAAGTTAGGTTAGGTTAGGTTAAACCAAACCCATTAAGCAGAAGTGTCTGAAACTTAATCGTTAATTAACGTGACACTGGACGTCTTCAATACGTGATCGTTTGGCATGATCATTAGACGTGATCATTAGACGTGAACATTGCGCATGAACATTAGGCGTAATCACTAGGCGTGATCATTAGACGTGATCATTAGACGTGAACATTAGGCGTGATCATTAGACTTGACCCTAGACTTGTCCCTGCACTTCGCGAGAGCACTCGAAATTCGGGGTTAACTGCTCTTGAATAAAAACCGAATTTACCTCCCTTTAATTTCCCCCCCACCCCTCCCTCATGCCCCCCTCGCCTTATCTTAACCCAGGTTTAGATTAAGTTTAGAAACAGCGGCGTCTTATATCTGCCCGATACATCACAATGTTATATTCCGAATCTGCCATATCAAAGGGAGCCAATTATCGCGGGTTATCTCTTACTTCCCTTTGCTCTACCATCTTAAAGTTCACATTGCTATACAAACTTCATTGAAATAAACAAAGCAATATAATATATTTGTGAAGAAAGGATAAGTTAATAAAGCGGAAATTCAGAAGGCTTATTAATGTCCAAATGCCGACTTTAAGTGCATAGGGTGTAATTAATAGGTTTTTTTTAGCACTAATGATTTCAGGATAACGTTAAAATAGATAATATTAATTTCCTTTTTTGAGATTGAAAATAATTGTGTAAACATTTTGCGAGGTCTGTTTTAGGGAAATATCGGATATGAGGAAAGAGTTCTGTCCGTTTGTGTTTACCAAACGATTACCTCCCTGTATGATATAATCACAGAGCCTATAAAAAACTTGCATTGAGTTCTTTAGCCTTTCTGTATCTAAAAACGGATTTGAATTCATTTAAATTGTGGCCTGTTTGGATTTTAATTTGTTGGATTCCCTTTTCATATTTTTTTTTTTGCTGGTAAATCGTGTTTTGAATAATTGTTAACGTGAAGATTTTTGTTATGCTTTCATTTAATGTCATTCCATAAAAATGCGCAGCAAACGGTATTAAAGAATAGTTTTTATTTAAAGCATGTTTCTTTATGTAATTATGTGGTTGTGATACACACTAGTGTAAGCATACAGTAATTAGTTTCAGTTAGCCACACATGATTAGTAGTTATTGGCGTAACAACTATGTAACCAACATGGACAAAGTCTACGCCCCCCCCCTCCCCCGATATTTCAGGAGCCTCAAATTAAGTGGCCAGGGGCGTTTGAAGGTTATTAAGGTACAGGCTGGAGACAAACGCATTTGAAGTTAGGGCCCCCAGTTTTAATGCTCACGGACCCCGGCTTATCTGAGGTGGGGTGGGTGAGATGAGATGGGTGGGGTGGGTGAGGTATGGTCAGTGAGTAACGTGAGATGAGCAGTGGGTGGAGTGGGTGAAGTGAGATGGGTGGGGTGGGGTGGAGACAAGTCACGTGATAACCAGCAATTCTGGCCAAGGTATTTTTAATTTCCGTCAGGTTTAGTTCTTCAGTGACGTCACATGGTCGAATGTCACCCGGTGAGTTAAATCAAGGGTCACTCCAATCCCACCCACAAACACACACAAACACACACACTTGTTAAAAACAACCTTCACATTATCCTAGAGGTCACGGAACTCACTCTCGTGTAAGCAGACGACATCATATGGTACAAATACACCTGTACCAATCGATTTGTCTAACTCTGTTGCGATGACGGAATTTGGATGGATGGGGGTGGGGAATGGAGGTGGTGTAGCATCACCCACGTTTTTGTATGTGTATATATGTGTGTGTGTTTGTGTGTGTGTGTGTGAATTAAAAATATAAATTAACTTAAATGATTTTAAAATTTACATTGGTTTTATACTATTTAAATATTTAATTGATTGTTCACGGGGAAGGGTTTTTTAATCCACTGGCATAGTCGAACCCTGACTAAACCAAACCCTGACCCTAATCAACAACAGGTAGACAGAACACACATGTCCCGTATTGAACTGGTGATTAAAACAAAATAAATCAGAAAATAACTGAAAAAAAAAACAACTTTATAACAACGACCAAACTCAGCGAGTGCGATCAAACATTGTAAATCAGGATTTGTGTACAGTGTACGGCTGTATTTCTTGTTTTACTCGATAAGCTTTGAAGTTTTAAAATGGTTATTCTACTAGCGCTCTTAATGTATCAATATCTGCATTAAACTAGACGATAATGTTAATTTTTTTCATTTGTTATTAAGGTCTTCGTCTAGAAAAAGTATGATTAATTTATTTTAGTAAACGCAGTTTCCAATAAAGAGAAGTTCTTCGTTCTGAATATGTGGTACTTGAGACTTTATCCCACACGATTAATTACTACATCGCAACATGTCATTAGGGGGACGGAGTTGTCGAATGGTAGAGGACTTGACTGCTAATCCGAAAGTCTTGAGTTCGAGACGTCCCTAAGTCAAGTTAGAGAAAGTAAAGGCGGCTAGGCACAGTGGCGATATGACCGTCAGGTTCGAAAGGGAACTTTGCTTAACACGTTGTAACTTCGGCTTCAGCCTGATTTACTTTCAGGATTCGCTTCCATTACCTTCTCCCATCCCAGTACAAACTACAAGGCAGCAACTGTTTGATATTGGACTTGTCTCTCCAAGATGGGTCGTTGTCCCCAGATGGCTTGCTGTCCTCAGATGGGTCGCTGTTCCCAGATGGGTTGTTGTCCCCAGATGGGTTGTTGTCCCCAGATGGGTTGTTGTCCCCAGATGGGTCGCTGTTCCCAGATGGGTTGTTATCCCCAGATGGGTTGTTGTCCCTAGATGGGTCGCTGTTCCCAGATACGTTGTTGTCCCCAGATGGGTTGTTGTCCCCAGATGGGTCGCTGTTCCCAGATGGGTTGTTGTCCCCAGATGGGTTGATGTTCCCAGATGGGTTGTTGTCCCCAAATATCGAGCCTCATCTGCCCGGGGATCCGAACCCGGGAGTTAGCAGCAAAGAGCTATCCGCCAGCCACGCCGTCCCCATAAAGGGGACGAAAGTGTTAAACTTCAGTAGTTTGTTGTTCCCTTCTCAAACCCAACTATAATTAAGGCGGACAAAGTAGAGTTCATGGTTGTTGACTTCGGCATACGAAGGCATGGTGGTCAGCTCTAAGCTCAACCGCCTTAGCTTCCCTGACATGAGCCAGTTATCCATCACAGATGGGTGGACACAGTGACGTCCTGCTGTCTGGAACCCTGACAGAGATTCGAACTCAAGACCTTAAAGCTAGCAGTAGAGTGCTTTACGACTTCACCACACCGTCACAGTTAGTACTTTATAAGAAAATGCAAAAGTTTTTCAAATGCAGCGTAAGTAGATTCCAATAAAGGTATGAGACTATAGAGCTTTGTAGAAACATTCAAAAATGTTGAATTAAATTTAACAATGGGTCAGGTGTTGTTTTTTTTACCTCGGCATATGAAGAGATGGGGTGGACAACACTATGCTCAGCCGCCTTTACTTTCCCTAACACGAATCAGGTACCAACTAAAGCTGAGTGGTCTCAGGGACGTCTTACTCACGCGAGCCTGGGATCCGAACTTGAGACTTTCGAGGTTAGCAGCCTAACCATTCGACCACACACTTATTAAATGTAATATCGGTAAATCTGATAAAAGAAACGAAAGTGCAAGAGTTTGTTGAGAGTAGCGACGTTATCGAGCGAAGTCAGCACATGAGCGGCACAAGGCGTTAAGATGGCGAAATGAATTCATAACGTGATGGCATGGTGAGATAGCAGCGCTGAGGTACAGGTGAGATAGAGGGGAAAACAGTTGGCTGAGGGGTTATCTCATCTATCTGGGGGAGGGGGTTGAGGGAGGCCGAGAATGGGGGAAAGGTATTCTATGTACAGAGATGGGGGGAGGCAGGAAATGGGAGGAGCAGATAATGGGATTATGTTTAGAGAGATGGAGGGGGGAGGCAAGGAGGGGGGGTGATCATGGGATTCTGTATAGAGAGATGGAGGGGGGAGGCAAGGAGGGGGGGGGGGTGATCATGGGATTTTGTTTAGAGAGATGGAGGGGGGAGGCAAGGAGGGGGGGTGATCATGGGATTCTGTATAGAGAGATGGAGGGGGAGGCAAGGAGTGGGGGGGGGGTAATGGTATTCTATGTAGAGAGATGGACAGGAGAGGTAGAGAGTAGGGGGAGATAATGGGATTTTGTATAGAGAGATGGAGGGGGGGGGGGGTAAGTGAAGGAGAGAAGAAAAGAGTGAAAAGAACGGAAAAGGACGCAAGGTTAAGAATTTTAAGTATAGCTAGATAGAGAGAGAGAGAGAGAGAGAGAGAGAGAGAGACAGCATTACGATGAGTTGTTTAAAACAGACCTAAGTATAGAAGAATAAGATAGAAAGGGCTTTAGGAATAAAACAGTATAAGGGAAAGGAAGACACTATAAAAAAATAATATAAAAAAATTAAAACGAGGTGTAGACAAATGTGATAGACAGACAGAGCAAAGAATGCTGATGAGTACTGTAGGCGCGTGTAGATGTGCTACTCAAAACACGAGTAACGTAACGACTATATCTTTGTCTTGATAGCGATTGCAATGTTTGAACAGGGAACGTTTTTGTGGGTAAATACGGTATTTGGAACTACTCGTTAGTGGGGGAGGAATGTGTTGAGCCGGGGGGATTGGAATTCAGGGAGGGGGGTGGGGACTGGTCTAGGTAAAGGAAGATTGTGCTTAAGAACAGCTGAGTACTTCACACAGGTAAGCTTGTGGCTGGATGTTTAAACATACGCGTGCTGGTTTCTGTAATTGTGTGAGCGAGTTGTAGGTCGTTGAGTCGACGACATCAGGTATTTGTCTATCCGCACGGAGAAGGCAGGTGATAGTCCTAAAGGCTGTAGTGACGTAAGGAGGTTTTAACTGGATGATAATATCGAATGTCTGACGTAATACAGAGATTAAAATCAATGCAGTCGACATCTGTATATGAACAGGGTTGTGTACATCAAAGGTGAATGTGTTGTGTACAAGAGAGATGTATGTTTTGTGTACATGATATATGAACTTGTTGTGTACAAGCGATGTGGACGTGTGTAAAAAATAAATGTTGTGTACATGAGATATATGTACGACGTGTATATGGCAGAAGTACGTATTGTGTACATGAGATATATGCATGCCGTGTATATGAATGGAATACGTATTGTGTACATGAGATATATGCATGCCGTGTATATGACAGGAGTAAGTATTGTGTACATGAGATATATGCATGATGTGTATAAGAAAGGAGTACGAATTGTGTACATGAGATATAAGCATACCGTGTATATGACAGGAGTACGTATTGTGTACATGAGATATATGCATGCTGTGTATATGACATTAGTACGTATTGTGTACATGAGATATATGCATGCCATGTATATGACAGGAGTACGTATTGTGTACATGACATGCCTGTATCAGATATGACCTAAGTATTGTCCATGTTGTGTACATCTGCGTGTACATGGTCTGTACTCAAACACAGCTGTGCGGGTTGGAGATTAACCCTTTATCGACCAGATCAAAGGCTCACTGGTGAACTAAACAAATGATGCGGACAAAATTCCACTTGTTTCTTTTTGAGCATATGACACAGCTGTTGCATGTAAACTTTGAGACCTTTGTGTGAAGTTTGGTCAGATATTGACCGGAAATTGTTTCAATTTACACAGAGTTCAAAACACTCTTACAAACCTTAATATGCATATGTCTGTGTTTGCGTGCCTGCGTATGTGCATGTGTATATAGTGTTTTTCACTAATATAAACTGATTGATTTATACTATTGCCACCATTTATGTTACTTTATTTGTCCAACATAAAGCCGGGCAAAAAGGTCACGACATGAGAAAACAAGTTAATAAAAAGTCTAGTGACAATTTAAGCGCAATTTCCTTATGTTATCCATAACAATTTTTACTTTTTTGTGACCGAACGAAAGGATATTTTTTGCGCTAAAAAAAGACAACTATATTAACATACATCAACGGAAATAATTTTATTTTAACGAGTAGGCCTACACGATGCTCAGTTTTTAAAAAAAGTAGTAAATATCATCCTAGGCCTACACGATGCTCTGTTTAAAAAAGTAGTGAATATTTTTTTGTGACCGAACGAAAGGATATTTTTGAAAACTTTCTTCGGCAATATTGTTCTAAATTATGGCAGGAATCGATTGGTAAATGTTTCAAGTCGCTAAGTGGTCTGGTTGCCGAGATATGGGCAAAAAAACTGCATTTTTTTTTAGGTTTTTTGGCTTTTCCGGGAAATCCAGGAAGGAATTCCGGGAATTTTTTTGGCCCACAATCATCCTCGAAACTTGCTTAACATATTTGCTTTGGAACTAGTCCTCGATATTGCTTCCTTGAGGAGGAGATACGACTTAAAGCTGCGGACACACATCCATCCATTGCGGACACACATCCATCCATCCAGAAATGACGAGTTAATAATCGCAATTCCTGTAAGGAAATTGCGCTAAAAATGTAAACAAAAAAAGGTTATTGTCCATATTTAGCTTGACTCTAGCTAGAACGAACTGTTATTAAATTTTTTGACGCTTCAAGCAAGTGTCTCTAACTCTGCTGCCAAAAGCTACATATGTTCTTTGTATACTAGAAGAATGTACCAGAGAATTTATGTTTTGTGCACAAGTTCAACCTGATTTGAATACATGATTCATACTGAGACTAGCTTGAGAAACAAAATACAAAGTTACACTTTACATTGGTTAGCTAAGTCTGCAACTTGCCTCATAGTTCACACAAAATACATCGGTCTCTTATGGTCCATAAGTGTACAATAAATGTACTTAAACGTACAGAGATGTGTACAAGATACTGGTCGCATTGAGTAGGACACCTACGTCAGTTAGTCTAAATGTCAACAAACTTGACAAAACGCGTATCGTACGTTTGGTATCAACCGCATGTAAGAGAGAAGTGGATCACATTATATTGTATAGACGGTACATATGTATTTAAAATGTCTCGTATGCTTTGTTTAAGATTAATGTGTTTAGATTCATCTTATTTAAAATAAGAATAGAATATTCAAGTAATTTATTAATTATATAGATGCCGAACTTTTACCATAAAATTTTAGTCAGTGATAGTTTCATGCGATCTTTAAACTATTCCTTTTTATTTTTTTATTTATTTAGAGAGAACATAGAACAATAAATAATAATTGAACTTTTGTTCAGTCTAGTGTTCCTGTTGTTGTGGGAGTTGGGGGGTGGGGGAGGAGGGGTGAAGTAAAGGTATACGCGTTGTATGTGCACTTCGTCAATCGCGATTGGTGAGAGTTCATGTGAGTGTATGTGCGTTAGGGATCTACTCACTCCACTTGTGAGGGTTGTATGTGGGGGGGGTATGTGCGATACGGATGTACTCACTACTTTGGTGAGGGTTTATGTGAGGGTATGTGCGATACGGATGTACTCACTACTTTGGTGAGGGTTTATGTGAGGGTATGTGCGATACGGATGTACTCACTCATTTGGTGAGGGTTTATGTGAGGGTATGTGCGATACGGATGTACTCACTCATTTGGTGAGGGTTTATGTGAGGGTATGTGCGATACGGATGTACTCACTCATTTGGTGAGGGTTTATGTGAGGGTATGTGCGATACGGATGTACTCACTACTTTGGTGGGGGTGTGTGTGGAGGTATGTGCGATACGGATGTACTCACTACTTTGGTGAGGGCTGTGTTTGCTGGTATGTGCGATACGGATGTACTCACTTCTTTGGTGGGGGTGTGTGTGGGGGTATGTGCGATACGGGTGTACTCACTACTTTGGTGAGGGTTGTATGTGGGGGTATGTGCGAAACGGATGTACTCACTAAGTTGGTGAAAGTTTATGTGAGGGTATTTGCGGTGCGGGTGTACTCACTTGAACTCCGCCGTGTCGTCCCCCTCCTGCCTGTAAAATGGCACCGAGTACTGGACGAGCCAGCTCTGCAGGTTACAGTCGTAGAACGGGGTGGTCCAGTAGCCGTCCTCCGGCCTGACCACCACGGCTTTGGTCCACTTCTGGTTGATATTCGACATGTCCCCCACGTCTTTACCGTGGGCGTAGATCCGGCTCCGGTCTCGTAGCACGCCGTGGTGGTCGGTTTTGTTGGCGTGGTAGGTGTACCATGCCGTTACCAGCGGCGTGTAGAGTTTGGTCAGGTCAGTAACCACCACGGTGCCTCCAGCCTTGCGGTACGAGTAGGGGAACAAAAATTTCGGACTCTGCGAGCTTCTTGTCTGTCTTTTTCTGTTCGACGTTAGCGGCTGGGGTGGGGATGAGTCTTGTTTACTTGCGGAGTCGTCGTTTTTGTAAATATAAAGAATACCGCATCCGCGGAGGTGCGCGCCAGTCTCAACGACCGACTGGGTTAGAGCGAGGAAGATGTCTAAGTAGAAGGACGGCGTGTTGTTGGTGTATAGCAGCAGGTCATTGATGATGTTGGCGATCTGGACAGTTTTGTTCACGCCGTCGGCGAACGCCGGGAGCAGCTGGCTCGCGGTGAAGTTCACGTTCGCCAACAGCACGAGCCGCTGCCCGTCCTTGTCACAGTCCCGGTACCCCGGGGACATCCGCGCCGCCATGGCGTGGAGCGCCAGGGTCGTGTTCGCCTCCTTGGAGAAATGGATAGCCTTGACCTCGGCGTACTCGTGGATGGACCGACGCTGTCGGAGAGGGGCGTCCACTGGCGAACTCATGGACACGCCTTTACCCGCGAAAGTCCACGGGGTGTTTAACGTTGAAAAGGTCTGACCGCCATGATCGAAATACCGACTCGATACCCCAAGCACATCTTCTGAGATTTCTTCTTCATGTTCAAAATACCTGTTATTTTGTCGTATTTCCGGTTTCTCAGTTAGACTATTCGCAAAGGAAGTACTTTCATTTTTCCCACTATTTTTAAAATTATTATCTTCTGTCTTATGGATGTTTTGTATTTTCGAAAAAGACGATACATTGTTTTCAAACTTTAAACTGAAACTTTGAGGGTTCGTTTCGATTACATGAGGACCCTCGTCGACTTCTTGATTTCTTTTCTTATCATCTGCCACCCGCCTCCTTTGGGAGTCTCCCCTCTTTGGTGATTTGTTTTCTCCCGTGGGCGGGGAGAATGCCCCACGGCCGTGTTGATTTAGCTTTTGTTTCAGTTCTCTGGTCACTCCGGAAGTCTCGGCGTTGCCATTTTGGTTGGAGGTGGAGATTGGGGTTTGTCTTGAGGCTTGAGGGTCGGGTATTCTGTTGGTGCGGTCTCCGTTGATGTTTTGTGTCGCGTGTGTGCTGGGGCTTGTCTTTCCCAGGGACACAACTCCGGCTGCGGGAGCCGATACTCCAGCTTCCGGAGAAGGTGCCGTAGCCGTAAACACGAAGCAGGCGAGGACGATAGCGGAAGTGACGATGAACGGATTCATGACGTAAGATGTGTTTTGTACCCCATGCAGAAACTGAAGCGTTGAACATCCCCAGTACATTTTCTTCAGAAACAGGTCGAACCCTGGTACAGGATCCCGACGCGATCCCTAAAACAGAACCTCCAAAGTGGGATCCCAATACAATCCCCAGGCGAGACCGAGTATGCGCCGTCAACATACCCTCCGTCAGGCGTCGACGTCAGACTATATCTAAAGCAAGGTCAAGGCTATTTCTAAAGCAGGGTCAAGACTTTTTCTAAAGCAGGTTCCAAGATCCTCTCATTCACAAATATAATCCATAGAAATATTTAATCCTCGTAAGCATCACAGTTATCCACACGAATGTTCAACATCATTTGTACCTAACCGTCAGGTTGTTGAAACAAACATCTTCTCTACCTGACCGTTTAATTGTTTAACCAACGTTACAAAAACACCTACAGACATAAGGAAAGAATCGTTACGACGCGAATCTTTCACTTGAATAAACACGCGATTAAGATGCACTTAATTAATTACTTTCCTCCGGTGTGAAAGTCTACGGACAAATGTAATGCATGTTTCTCCGCGTGAGGGTGAGTAGTTATGGGGCGAGCAGATAGTAAACATCTTTGGCACGAGCACGCGAGCGTCAGGTGAGTTGTCTGGGGGTGTGTAGTGTGCTGACGTGTTGTACTTATTGACTGCGCTTCGATTTTTTTTTTAGAGTTTTGGGAGAGTTTTCTATAAATGAGTATCAGGGCTTAACGTTGAGTATAAAAGTAAAAAGAAAAATTGTTTTAATTTTTTTTTTACAAATATATCTTCAGTTTTCAGTCATTTTTTGTCGTTTTTTTTTAGCTCCACGTATAAGCGTCACAAAATAATTCAACGTCCAACATAACAAAAAAATATAAGCAAACACCAAAAAGCTACAAAGCAGGGGAACGATGTCGAAGAATGATTGGTTAGTGGTTAGTTTTGTCGAGGGAATACTGAACACTGAAGCAAGCGATGACGTAGAGTTGCCTTACCCTAGACTGTGTCGACCCCGGCTGAGTAATATCCAAACTAGGAAAATTGTAGGAAGCTTACAGATGCTGCTAAACCTGGCCACTCTTGCCCAACAGGCAACACATTGTCAAAAGTCAAACTGACCAAAAAGTTGTCTTTTTTTTTCATTAATTGAACCCAAGTTACTATGGCAAAGTTTATAAACTGGAGTATATTAAGAGCTAGACTTTAAATCAAAATCCAAACTATCGTCGTGCTGAAAACGTGTCATGCCAAAGATTTTTCCTGTCTGCTTGTTTAAAAAGCATAGCATTTTTACCATCAAGAAAAATTTGAATCTTTCAACTAAGTGTCTGCAAATCTAATTATCTTTCTTTAAATGGAAAAAAAAAAGTTTAATTTATACAGCCAGTTAAAATATACGAATTCTCTAAAGAGTAAAAAAAATTAAATTAACGCTTTTTATAAACATTCACTTAAATCTCTTCCAGCAAAATGATCAAAGCAGATTTTGAAACTTCCCACAGAACGAAATGATCAAGCTAGCTTTAAAATCCCTAGCAAAACGCTAAGATTAGGATGAAATATGAACGGCCACGAGAATTAACTTTACACAACAAGGTATCCTATGTGACGAAATGAACAGAACTGAGTGCGAGACGTCCAAGGAACGAAATGAAATCACCACAGCAGTATTCAACACACGAAAAGTATATTTTGTGTGGCTCCACAATTCAGGGTGACCTCAGGACAAGATGTCTATGTTCAGATGCGTACCTCCAAGAAGATCACTTATCTGAAAAGACAAAAACATTGAGCTCATGAAGAGTGGACTACATAGTGCAGATATGATGTTACATTTAATTGAACATCAAGAAACTATAACTAAGTGCTGGTAAATATTGTTTTTATATTAAATTTAATTAAGAAATAAAATGAAACAAATATGCGAATACAACAAAATATAAAACAATTTTTTTTTTAAATTTACTATCCAAGGTGTGATAAAATGGAATTGTTTTATCGATATCGGTAATTTTGTAAGAGAAGTGTTAAATATAATATTATAAAGATTTCTTGTTGATAACTCATTAGGTGAGTGTTTGATTAGCTTTCTAAGAGAGTCGATGTCTAAAATTTGAGATCTCGAGAGATGGGTGAAAGGTCAAAGGTCGGTGTGGGTTTTTTTGTGTGTTTGTTTACGGTTTTAGTGAAATATAGGACCAAAGCAGTGGTTCTTAACCTGGGTTCGAAGGAACCCAAGGGTTTAGGGGATTCAGTATCAGGGGTTCGGCGGTGGTCAAGACACACTCGCATGATTTGCGATCGGATTTTGCCAATGCGAACAATAGAACTAGCAGCCGAGGCCGACGTCAGTTCAAATACGACAGCACGACAGAGAGACATAGTAATAAAGTGCGCCAGAGAAAGATAACCAGAGTTTCTTACAGGCATCTCTTCGGTGGGGGGGGGGGGGGGGGGCGGGGGGGGGGGGGCTTAGCCCCCCCCCCGCCCCCCCTCCCTCCCGAAAGAAATGAAATTTATATAATTTATATAGAAAATATATACTTTTAACAGTGTCCGTACCGTCCCCCCGAAGAAAGTCTACCACCCCCCCCCCCCGAAAATTTCAAGTGCCCCCCCTGAGAAAAAAGTCTGGAAGAAACACTGGAGATAACACGTATCAGTATCGCGATATTTCTATATCGTGGAACCTTTGACTTCACGACACAGGACGTCACGAATCATGTATATATATATATATATATATATATATATATATATATATATATATATATATATATATATATATATATATATATATATATATATATATATATCCACCATCCACCATCTATAACGACCGTTGTATTGCAGTGTTCTTGTCGAACCGCCCCGTAGACCACACGAAGACAGGTTCTGACGTGTCAGCTCTTTCTATAGTTGCAGTTCCTAACCGTATCGATACCTCCCCCAGCTTGTAATCGTATCAAATCAACCCGTGCTGAAAACGGAATCGTCGATAAATAATCGATCCTAACATTCGATATGTCAAAATTACTGCTGTGATCTGGAATTAACAAAAGAACCTGCCTTCATAATGGAAACATTTTTTATCACCGCATAAAGAAAACATTCGGATACTTTTTCCGATGGTTTTGAACTGAAAGTCTCTAATTTATGTTTTCTCTTCGTGGCCTGGACGGTATCGATCCCGGAAAGAAAAGAGTCGATCTGTGTTAATGTTCGAATCAATAGGGTCGTACTTTGTATCGGTTTGTCAGTTAAAGTTGAGTGAACTCGCGTTTTTAAAACGATAAAGAGGTAACTTAAATGGGGTGAGATAATGAGGTAACTTAAATGGGGTGAGATAAATGGTGTGAGATAATGAGGTGACATAAATGGAGTGACTTAAATAGGGTGGGGTAAGGAGGTGACATAAACGGGATGAGATAATTGAATGAGATAATGAGGTGACTGCATGGGGTGAGATAATGGGGTGACGAATGGGGTGAGATAATGAGGTGTATTTAATAGGGTGGTGCATGCCTTACACTTTTGGATACAGGCTACAGTTGGGTTAACCGTACCATTGGTTACTATCTCGTTATGGTCGATAACATTCAAAACTATAGTCAGTCCTAAACATAACTAACATTAACCTCATTAAAACCGACCATACTTATACTCTTGTATACACTACGCAAAGAATTCCAGAGACATTCAGATCAGGTTTATACTTAATGTTGTTGCTAGAATAGTTTTGTGAAATACCAGTTGTATTAGTTATAGCTAGTGATGTACTTGTTACTTATTAACCCTCACTCTATCAAAACGCCTAATCACAAAATCTACCTAGCCTAAATATGAAACGTATCCTAACCTAAGGTTAAAAACACTCAATACTGAACTAACCATAAACAATACTTAGCTAACGATACTAACCCATATTTATACCATACGATACTAACGATACTAACCAATACTTATACCATACGATACTAACGATACTTACTCACACAACACGATACTAACGATACTAACCAATACTTATACCACACGATACTAACGATACTAACCAATACTTATACCACACGATACTAACGATACTAACTCATACAACACGATACTAACGATACTAACCAATACTTATACCACACGATACTAACGATACTAACTCATACTTATACCACACGATACTAACGATACTAACCAATACTTATACCACACGATACTAACGATACTAACTCATACTTATACCACACGATACTAACGATACTAACTCATACAACACGATACTAACGATACTAACCAATACTTATACCACACGATACTAACGATACTAACCAATACTTATACCACACGATACTAACGATACTAACTCATACCACACGATACTAACGATACTAACCAATACTCATACAACACGATACTAACGATACTAACCAATACTTATACCACACGATACTAACGATACTAACTCATACTTATACCACACGATACTAACGATACTAACCAATACTTATACCACACGATACTAACGATACTAACCAATACTTATACCACACGATACTAACGATACTAACTCATACAACACGATACTAACGATACTAACCAATACTTATACCACACGATACTAACGATACTAACTCATACAACACGATACTAACGATACTAACCAATACTTATACCACACGATACTAACAATACTAACTCATACAACACGATACTAACGATACTAACCAATACTTATACCACACGATACTAACGATACTAACCAATACTTATACCACACGATACTAACGATACTAACTCATACAACACGATACTAACGATACTAACCAATACTTATACCACACGATACTAACGATACTAACCAATACTTATACCACACGATACTAACGATACTAACCAATACTTATACCACACGATACTAACGATACTAACCAATACTTATACCACACGATACTAACGATACTAACTCATACAACACGATACTAACGATACTAACCAATACTTATACCACACGATACTAACGATACTAACCAATACTTATACCACACGATACTAACGATACTAACCAATACTTATACCACACGATACTAACGATACTAACCAATACTTATACCACACGATACTAACGATACTAACCAATACTTATACCACACGATACTAACGATACTAACTCATACAACACGATACTAACGATACTAACCAATACTTATACCACACGATACTAACGATACTAACCAATACTTATACCACACGATACTAACGATACTAACTCATACAACACGATACTAACGATACTAACCAATACTTATACCACACGATACTAACGATACTAACCAATACTTATACCACACGATACTAACGATACTAACCAATACTTATACCACACGATACTAACGATACTAACCAATACTTATACCACACGATACTAACGATACTAACTCATACAACACGATACTAACGATACTAACCAATACTTATACCACACGATACTAACGATACTAACTCATACAACACGATACTAACGATACTAACCAATACTTATACCACACGATACTAACGATACTAACCAATACTTATACCACACGATACTAACGATACTAACCAATACTTATACCACACGATACTAACGATACTAACTCATACAACACGATACTAACGATACTAACCAATACTTATACCACACGATACTAACGATACTAACCAATACTTATACCACACGATACTAACGATACTAACTCATACAACACGATACTAACGATACTAACCAATACTTATACCACACGATACTAACGATACTAACCAATACTTATACCACACGATACTAACGATACTAACCAATACTTATACCACACGATACTAACGATACTAACCAATACTTATACCACACGATACTAACGATACTAACTCATACCACACGATACTAACGATACTAACCAATACTTATACCACACGATGCTAACGATACTAACCAATACTTATACCACACGATACTAACGATACTAACTCATACCACACGATACTAACGATACTAACCAATACTTATACCACACGATACTAACGATACTAACTCATACAACACGATACTAACGATACTAACCAATACTTATACCACACGATACTAACGATACTAACTCATACAACACGATACTAACGATACTAACCAATACTTATACCACACGATACTAACGATACTAACCAATACTTATACCACACGATACTAACGATACTAACCAATACTTATACCACACGATACTAACGATACTAACCAATACTTATACCACACGATACTAACGATACTAACTCATACCACACGATACTAACGATACTAACCAATACTTATACCACACGATACTAACGATACTAACTCATACAACACGATACTAACGATACTAACCAATACTTATACCACACGATACTAACGATACTAACCAATACTTATACCACACGATACTAACGATACTAACTCATACAACACGATACTAACGATACTAACCAATACTTATACCACACGATACTAACGATACTAACCAATACTTATACCACACGATACGAACGATACTAACTCATACTTACTCATACAACACGATACTAACGATACTAACCAATACTTATACCACACGATACTAACGATACTAACCAATACTTATACCACACGATACTAACGATACTAACTCATACCTTAGCCTAACACGAAATAGTTGATTAATCCTACGTTAAACTAAATGTGACCTTTGTCGCACAAAATCTTCAGAGATTTGACACAAATCGTAATGCCAAGGTAAACGCTACTTTAAAGGAACTCTTTCGGCGCTATATCCCCACAACAAAACCTAATTACACTAACAGCTTAAAAGTAAAGGCTACACTACAACACTGTAACTATACCGCCAAAACCCAAACCCAAATTACACAAACAACGTTAAGTAAAGGCTACAATACAACACTGTAGCTATACCGCCACAACCCAACCCTACGTGCATCTATAACGTAAAAGTAAAGGTTACACAACAACACTAACTATACCGCCACAACCCAACCCTACATGCACCTATAACGTAAAAGTAAAGGCTACACTACAACACTGTAGCTACATCGCCATAACCCAACATTACATACACAAATAACATGTTAACAACAAAACATTCTAGCTCTCGAATGTGCAGAATTTTCCTCCATACAACGTTATGTTTTCCTATTGTTGAAAGATGCGTTCAGATTATATTAATCTTTAATAGAAGGAGATAGTTGGGATGTGGCCATTGAGGGGAAGTAATTCAAGTACGCAGGAGTTATCGTTCCTAGGTCGGGATTTGAATAAACTATGTTTTAATTACCGGTAGAGATGTAATCATTTTTTTAAAAACTATTTGAAATGGGGAAGGAGGGGATGTTATAAGTCTATGTTTTAGGAATAATTTTAGGATTAATTTTAGGAATAATTTTAGGAATAATTTTAGGAATAATTTTAGGAATAATTTCACAGCGGTAATTTGGATGTAAATCTTGGCGGATGGTCTTAACGCGATGGTGAATCTAAACTCTTAGTGTTAATCTAAAGTGATGCTGTTGATAGTGTAGGTTGATGATGTTGTTAAACTCACGTCATGCTGTTGATAACGTAGTCTGATGTATGTAACCTAACGTGTTGACGTGATGCTGTTGATAGAGTAGTTTGATGATGTCAACCTAACTTGATCACCTTAAAAGTGTAGGTGTATGGTGTTAGCCTGTTGGCCGTGTAGTCGAATGATAAAGTTAATGATGTTATGTTTCCAAATCTGGCTGCTGTCTGCGTTAGCAATTATAAATGTACACTCTCAAACCACACACCGCATCTAAGTAACAAACTCAATAAAATACAGCCATGTTGGTTTTAGGGTCGTCCATAAATGACGTCACACTCGTAGGGGGGGGGAGGGTGGGTCCGTAATTTTGTGACGGTGTGTGATGAGGATGGGGGGTCAGATGGTGTGATGTCACACTTTAGCATTATATAAAAAAGCAATGCTAGAAATCGAATTTTAGCCGTTTTTTTCGCGTTTTAGAAAACTGTTTTAATAAATTGTAATGGGAATTGATTAAAATACTCTATGTTGACAGAGTTCAGACAAGATTTTGGAAAAAAATATCGTATTTTAAGAAATTCAACAGCAATTTGAGGGGGATTGTAACCTGAGGTATGACGTCATTTTTGGGGTGGGGGGGGGGTCTGACTTTTTGTGACGACGTGTGACGGAGTGGAGAGGGAGGTAAAAATCGTCCAAAAAAGCGTGACGTCATTTATGGATGACCCCTTTCACAATGTTATATTTTACATATTTTATGTCTTTTCACATAATGAGATGCAGATACAACTCCTCGACGATGATATTATTTATACTTTAAGCAACTCTTTAAACTGATTTTATTTCAATTTTTTTTTCTTTTTTTTTTCTCTTTTTTTAAACTGATTACAACAATACTTTATTTATTTAATGCACTATAATAATCACCTGTTTTCAATTTCCCAAAATTTGAGCTTTAAACCAGTGGCGGAACTAGAAAAAAAGGGCCACCCCGCAAAAATTTTTTTAGGCCCCCCCTATATATATATATATATATATATATATATATATATATATATATATATATATATATATACATATATATATATACATATATATATATACATATACATATATATATATGTATATATATATATATATATATATATATATATATATATATATATATATATATATATATATATATATATATATATATATATATATATATATATATATATATATATATATATACACACAAAATACGAACATAGGATACTCATTGCAGGCCTATTCGGGTTTTAATTAAAAAAAGTTTTTTTTTTAATTAAAACAAATTACAACAACATGTCATGTGTGTAAGTGCATTAGTTTGTTCTGTAAAAATCGGTTTTATTTTATCTCTGCTATAAGACCTCTAAACCCCTAGTCGGTCAAAAGAATATAAAACATGAAAGCTTTGAATAAGTAATGGTATCTCGTGTTATGTTTATTTTTATTTTATTTTTGTATTTATATTATTAATATTAATTACATTTCCTTTTTATACAGTGTCATTCTTTAAGTACTTTATAAAAAAAAATAATTCAGAGAAATAATTGCTTTTTAATTTGTTTAGTACAAATCTATTACAAGGAGCTTATGAGCACCCCTATTTGACTATTTAAAAAAGGGAAATAAGTAATGGAAGTGGCGTGAACGTTTGCTTATCTTTGATAAGTTTGATTGTAGGAGAAAGAGGACGGCTTTCAGAGTGGTTTAAAAACAAAGGGAAAAAGAATATACAAGAGCGTGGGGCGGTGTCTATAGAATAAAGATAATCCAACCGCAGCTACGGTAATCTTTTTTACAAATAACCTTCAAGTCAAAAATGCATGAACATTTATTTTTTTAACAATAAAAAATTGATTATGGTCGGCTGTGGGCCCCTAAATGGCGTGGGCCTCCCCGCATTGCGGGGTCTGGCGGCACTGTAGTTCCGCCCCTGCTTTAAACTCGATATAACAATGCTGATTAATGCAATACTTTTATTTAAGTTAAACCAATTCAAACCGAGACCACAGCATACAATACACAAAATGAACATCTTTCTAGAAAATTGCACTCACTTTTGAAGATTTAAAAAAAAAATTCTCAAGTAAGGGCGGATAATTAAAAGAATATGCGATGCCGTTGACTCCATCACAACGACTGAGATTAGATTAGCCTCCCTTTGAACTGTTGTACATAGAACCGGACAGAGTTGATTCTTATAGAGTTACCCACTGGAAGCGGTGATGAATAGTCGAATTCTAAGACGTTTTATTTCTAGACCATCAAAGGGTAAATAAAGGCTAAGCTAAGGCTGTATTCAGGGGGTACCAACAGCCGTAATAAAAGAAACTTGTTTGAACGCGCGCCTGTTCTAGAATTAAGATTTATTGTTAGCGGGGAGAGATAAATATATAGCTGTAAATAGTTGAGCATCGTTGAGTACTCCCGCTAAAAAAAAGGTGAGCTGTTATCGATAATAGGTTTTGAGCCGCAAATGTGAAGTTCCGACAATAGAAAAGTATTAGTTTTTTATCAAGTGAGATTAAAGCAGTGGAAACATCGACAAGATCTGTTGCCTCTGTGTTCATGGCGTTAATTTTGTTTGTTTATATTTATTCTGAAAAACTTTGTGGTTGAACCATCATTGTGAAACTTCTTTAGTTTTAATAGAAATTTTTAAAATTCGCATTCATATGAAGCATAGGCCACTTCAAAAGTTTTAGAGCTTAAACACAGCGTAAAACACAATATTAAATTAAATACGTATTTATATAACATGTGGAGATGTATGCAGTCAAAGTTCAAGCTACTTTAACCATATTACCAAATGACAAAAACTGCAACGATCAAAATACCCAAACGATCATCAAAATACCCAACGAATCACAAAGTATTCAACAACCATCAAGATAACAATTGAATGAAGCATAGTTAGCATAGCGCGCATCATGTTTTTAAAAATATAGCTTACATGATGTACTTCTGTAAGTTTAATATTCGTGTTAGCACTCATACATACTTACACACCGCATATTGAAACACATATCCAACACTGTGGTGACTATTTCCTTCTGGTTAGCACCTATGCTCTCTACTGCTCGACCACTTTCCCACCACACGTACATACACGTCCACATATTCATATACTAACCCAACTCAGTGGTAACTATTTCCTTACTTTGACATACACGTCACGTCCACATATTCATATACTAACCCAACTCAGTGGTATCTAATTCCTAACTTTGATGTATGAATAAAATCCAACAGGCCGGTATTAGTAAGCGCGGAAGGTTGTAATTCAGCCGTTTAGTACTAATTAATTGATCTAATGATTTATATCTTTGCCACACATGTTGCAATGTTATCGAAAAATCGAATTCGAGTTTACGGCCTTAACCCTACACGATTTGCATATTAGTTTATAGCTTTAACCCTACACGATTTGCATATTAGTTTATAGCTTTAACCCTATACTGTCCACACACGATTTGCATATTGGTTTATAGCTTTAACCCTACACGATTTGCATATTAGTTTATAGCTTTAACCCTACACGATTTGCATATTAGTTTATAGCTTTAACCCTATACTGTCCACACACGATTTGCATATTGGTTTATAGCTTTAACCCTACGGAGTCCACACACGAATGCATATTTATAGCATAAACCCTAACTGTCGACAAACAATTCGTTGTATAAAATGTTTTATATAAGTACAGAAACAGCTTGCCTACTAGTCTACAGTTGAATGCTGAACCTGATTAGCCCGGTAGCCAAAATAATATACGAGTTCATACGAAGATTTGAACACCGATAAGCTACCAATAAATAAATAATAGTCTTTCAATTTTTAGCTACTACGGGCTTCATCGAAATAGTAAACTGAATCTGGTCATTTGTAAACTTTACACAATCTCAATATGGTTCAATATGGCAGGTAAAATAGAGTTCACCTGTGTTTTTGTGACCGCGGCATATGTATTTATCGTGTGTTTAGTTTTAATTCCCACCGTCTTTACTTTACCAGAGTGATATTCCTCCCCCCCCCCCCCCCCCATGATAGCGAGAAATATTTTTCAACAATTTTGTCTGATCAATCCCTTTACTGTACCCGAACATAAACATAAAATACCTGTTGAGCACCCCTACCCACCCCCCCACCCCATCTTCTCTCCAACCTACACTCCCACACCCCTTAACCTAAATATACCTGGGACGCCCCGCAACCCCCAGCTCCCCACGTAAACACATAACATGCCTACCTGGCACCAGGGGACACGACTCTCCGCAAAAACCGCGGGACTATAAATATCAAACCATTGGTATCTTTCAAGGGAGAGTATACCGCGGCGTGAAGACAAGTTTTATCTTCTCTTGCAACCTCTCGTGTATTTTTTTTAACGTTGATTTAAAGCTAGACGTTTAAAAATGGCAGTTGGAATAAAATTCTTGATAAAATATCTCCATTTTTTTTTGTCGTTTTAAAACACATCACATATGTACTCTTAAGTTAAGATGTGTAAACAAGTTTAAGAAATACACACATAGATCACACATTTATAGTGTTTTTATCATTTTAAAAAAACATTCGTGTGTAGGTTCGGCTCTTCCGTACAAGTTCAGCTGATGTTTTATTTGTTCGAACTCTACTCCCAAAGCTCTAATCCCTTCATGTATGTTTTTTGATGCTTTGTATTAACGATATCAGTATCAATGATTTAAACCACGTTTAACCTGATTCAACAATGATTAGAACCTAGATTAAATCAGGTTTAAGAAAAATTAGAGCCTAGATTAAATTAGGTTTAACAATGATTAGAACCTAGATTAAACTAGGTTTAACAATGATTAGAACCTAGATTAAACTAGGTTTAACAATGATTAGAACCTAGATTAAACTAGGTTTAACAATGATTAGAACCTAGATTAAACTAGGTTTAACAATGATTAGAACCTAGATTAAACTAGGTTTAACAATGATTAGAACCTAGATTAAACTAGGTTTAACAATGATTAGAACCTAGATTAAACTAGGTTTAACAATGATTAGAACCTAGATTAAACTAGGTTTAACAATGATTAGAACCTAGATTAAACTAGGTTTAACAATGATTAGAACCTAGATTAAACTAAGTTTAACAATGATTAGAACCTAGGTTAAACTAGGTTTAACAATGAGTAGAACCTAGATTAAACTTGGTTTAACAAGGTTAAGAACCACTTCTACCAACTAGACTCAGCATGCCACCATTTGGCATCACCACTCACACCACACCACACCATCCCATAACATAAAACACCATACCCCAAAACACAACAACACATCACCCCACACCATCCCACAACAAACCGCATCACAGCACAACATACCACAGCACAACACACCACACCATTCCACACCATCCCACACCACATCACAACATACCACAACATACCACCCACCCCACACCTTCCACACCACAACATACCACACCACACCACCCTACGTTTGCCGGTTCAGTCCCATCGTCTTTACACATTTATCTTAAAAACCAAACCAGCCATAACGACGCTATATAGTACTGTATTCTACCCGGCTATAACGACGCACGCTACATAGAACTTTAGTTTACTTAGCCATAACGACTCTATTTGGAACTGTATGCTTCCCAGCCATAAAACGACGCTATAAAGCATTGTGTGCTACCCATCCATAACGACGCTTGATAAAACAGCTGTACTCCGCTTTGCTGAACGCTTGCGTCACATCGGCGTCACACCCGCGTCACGCCTGCCATTGTGTTCTACCGATCTATCGACTCCAGTCAAGCGTACAATCATTCCCTTCAGGCGTAGCTAGGTGTTTTTTTTGGCATTTGGCGTGTTTTTTATCAATAAGAACATTCGATGATTCTAATAGATCACATTCGATGCTTCGTACAAATCATTCTATGCTTCGTACAGATCATTCGATAATTCTCACAGATCATTCGATGATTCGTACAGATCATTAGATCTATGTTCTTAGTCTAGGATTTTTTAACAGGAGTAGGTTAATATGACGTAGAACATGGAACTTTTCTCTCTCTGGTGAAAGGTCATGGGTTTCTTGTTGGCACTACACGTGAGCCAAATTAGAGATTTGAATCAGAACAGGGTGACTGGACAGTTCAACAGTAACAGCCAATGTTACAAGTTGTTTAGTCTACATTATCACAAATGGAGGGGGGGGGGGGGTGGGGTTGGGACGGGGGTATTTGCTGTGGGTGTGAGACTTAGAGAGGTTGACCTCTGGAAATGGCTGTTTCTGTGGTAAAGTAAAGCTTGCCATGATTAAAATGTCAAACTAGACTTATATTACAACGTCGGCGAAACTAATCTGACACTATATATTTCTTTACGCGAAGAATAAATAAAAGCATCATTTATTAAACAAAATAGGGGGTCGACGTGGTCGAGTCAGTAAAGTCTCGAGTTCGAACCATCGGGCAGATGAGGCTCGTTAGCTGCCTTGTAGTTTGTTCTTGGTTAAATATTTAAATAAGAAAAAAATGTTTGTATTGATGTGTCGTGTCGTGTTGCCTATGACCTCAAATGTTAAATAATGGGGCCGATCCCCCGACCCCCCCCCCCCCCATCTATTGTGTGTACTTACAGTCTATGTCTTCTATAAAGCGCGGCTGACCATTTTGACGTATATTTAGATAACATCGGCAATGTCAAGGCAAGAAAAAGTAAAACTCATTGACCAACAATTCCTTTTCATCTAGGCATTGTCTGACAGTCACTTCTTATTCCCATGTTTTGTATCCTGAATTCCTTTGTCATACGCTGATATTTTCATTAAAAACATTTTCATGTGTTTACATATACTCCTACCAGTCTGTCTAGACTAAAAGATGCTCTCACCTATTTAAGGCATATACATTACTCATTCAGTGTTCAATACTCACAAGGTGACACTCAGCCTAAAAATGTCATAATACCTTTTAAAAAATTGATTATTTTGCAACCCAAAGCTGCTACTAAATAAAGACTGACCAAAGAAAAGAATTCAAATAATTAATTTCGGACGAAAATATAAACATTGATAGCAACCCTTGACATCAGGAAGATGGTTGTGGACTATTTTAATCTTTCTACAGTGACAATACCCTTTCTAAAGAAAATTATATTTATATCAAGAAAGAAAAAAAAGGTTGAAGTTATATAAGAAGATCCAGCAGTCATGTAACGGATACGTCAAAAATAGTTTAGTTCAGCTCTGATTTTGTCGTTGTAAAGTTAAAATTATACACCAGGAAGCAAAAAAGTAGACTAAATTTAACTTATTTTAATGTAACATTTTGAAAAGAGCTCCCGTGAAAGTATTAATATCATGACGCATTTATAGAAAGCTCAACCTTTTGAATAAGTAATCATAGTTACAATAACATGACTTACTTCTAAAATGTAATCAGAAATGAAATTTTAACAATTAAATTAAACGAAAAGAAATTCAGAAAAGTAATCGTAATTCGCGGAAGATGTCGGAATGACTTTGTTGTACAGCTACAGTGGGAGGTCCATTTTGTTTTTACACGAACTCGGTCAGAATCCAAAATGAAATATTAATTAGCCTTTTTTAAAACAAATTAGGAATACTTAAAAGTTGACTTCTTTGTCTTAACTATAACAACAATATTAATACTAAATTGGATGCTATAATATTGATTAGATAGTCAAGGAAGTTAAAACTTTCCCTGAAATAAATATCGGACAGGGTAGGGGAATTGTTTAGTTGACAAAATATAAATAGACACTTAATCGCACCGAAATGTGTATCTCAGGCGGCAAAATTATATCCAGGTGAACTGAACATATAAAAAATGTGAGGTGGTATGGAGTCTCGTTTTGAGATCGGGTCTTTAATAGGTCAACCTGTAAGCCTGGGAATAGCGGCCATGTGGCCAGAGGTAAACAAAACACGGCGCCTGTATCCCGCAAAATAGACATGTGGACTTGACGATGTTATGTGTTGGTAGATATTTCCGGAGGAACAACCTACTAGACGGCATCATCTGTAATCCCCATTTGTAATCTCATTCGAAAGTATACCCTAGATATAAACTCATATCTAACCCTAACCCTAACCCTAACCCTAACCCTAACCCTAACCCTAGACATAAACTCAGATCTAACCCTAAACCTAACCAACCATCTATAAACAAAGGCCAGGTATCAAAGACCTTCTTCATTTGACATGTGAAAACTCCTGTGGGACAAAGGGCTGAAATTACTAGAGGCGTAGCGAGGGGGGGGGGATTAGTCCCCGGGCGCCGACCCTAGGAGGCCAAAATGTTTTGGAAATAATTAAAAGCTCATTTAGCTGCAATTTTGAATTATAAACATACAAATTACATGTGGGGGGGGGGCGCCAAATTGAAAGTTCGTCCCCGGGTGTCGGGAGGGGTCGCTACGCCTCTGGAAGCTACATCTCCTCAGCAAACTATGCTTTAGACAGCTGACTTTAGTTAAGCCCATGTGAGCCTCACAGTCCTTGTGATGCTTGCCACAGTTCTTCTTCAGAAGCAGAAGGTCCACGTTCTCTGTGAGTTCCAGGCCAACATTTGCTTCCAGATGTTTTTATCTTCTCAGGACATGCCCGACCCATCGACATTCGCCTATGACAGTATCATTGCTAGCTAGCAACAACTCTCTGACACAACTAAACTGTACCTGCACCGTGCCTATGACGCAACTAAACTGTACCTACACCGTGTCTATGACGCATCTAAACTGTACCTGTACCGTGCCTATCTGCACCCTGCACCGTGCCTATGACGCAACAAAACTGTACCTTTACCGTGCCTATGACACGACTAAACTGTACCTGCACGGTGTCTATGACGCAACTAAACTGTACCTGCACCGTGTCCATGACGCAACTAAACTGTACCTGCACCGTGCCTATGACGGAACTAAACTGTACCTGCATCGTGCCTATGACGCAACTAAACTGTACCTGCACCGTGCCTATGACGCAACTAAACTGTACCTGCACCGTGCCTATGACGCAACTAAACTGTAAATGCATCGTGCCTATGACGCAACTAAACTGTACCTGCACCGTGCCTATGACGCAACTAAACTGTACCTGCACCGTGCCTATGACGCAACTAAACTGTACCTGCACCGTGCCTATGACGCAACTAAACTGTACCTGCATCGTGCCTATGACGCAACTAAACTGTACCTGCACCGTGCCTATGACGCAACTAAACTGTACCTGCACCGTGCCTATGACGCAACTAAACTGTACCTGCACCGTGCTTATGACGCAACTAAACTGTACCTGCACCGTGCCTATGACGCAACTAAACTGTACCTGCACCGTGCTTATGACACAACTAAACTGTACCTGCACTGTGTCTATGACGCAACTAAACTATACCTGCACCGTGCTTATGACACAACTAAACTGTACCTGCACCGTGCCTATGACGCAACTAAACTGTACCTGCACCGTGCTTATGACACAACTAAACTGTACCTGCACCGTGCTTATGACACAACTAAACTGTACCTGCACCGTGCCTATGACGCAACTAAACTGTACCTGCACCGTGCCTATGACGCAACTAAACTGTACCTGCACCGTGCCTATGACGCAACTAAACTGTACCTGCACCGTGCCTATGACGCAACTAAACTGTACCTGCACCGTGCCTATGACGCAACTAAACTGTACCTGCACCGTGCCTATGACGCAACTAAACTGTACCTGCACCGTGC
This sequence comes from Physella acuta, assembly GCF_028476545.2. Lineage (NCBI taxonomy): Eukaryota > Metazoa > Mollusca > Gastropoda > Physidae > Physella > Physella acuta. The sequence goes on from NW_026731584.1 coordinate 55,261, forward strand.
CTATGACGCAACTAAACTGTACCTGCACCGTGCCTATGACGCAACTAAACTGTACCTGCACCGTGCCTATGACGCAACTAAACTGTACCTGCACCGTGTCTATGACGCAACTAAACTGTACCTGCACCGTGTATATGACGCAACTAAACTGTACCTGCACCGTGTCTATGACGCAACTAAACTGTACCTGCACCGTGCCTATGACGCAACTAAACTGTACCTGCATCGTGTTTCTGTGACATCTACACATGAAGAAATAGTGTGGTCAGCACAATACGTAACAACATTTACTCTATTTTTAATGAGTCAGGTGCATAAGATATGGGTTGCTATGGGACGTCCAGAGACTCAAGCCTAGGATCCGAACTAGAGTCTCTCGGGTTAGCAGTCTTATGCTCTATCATCCGACCATGCCGTTGCAAAGTCTCTCTGCGCTACCTTGGTTGTTCAGTTCAGCAAAAGACAGCCTATGTTTTACCCTAGCTTGGCTGTGCTATAAATACCCGCCACAGTCACGTCCCATCACAACCATTTTATCAATACTTCTGTCCTAAGCTCTAACTTTTGCAATATATCGATTTTATGCCTTCAATTCTCTGATAGGTCATATATCCATTCCAAAGCCTTTACCCGGCACAATATATCGATTTCCCTACCTTCTATGGGACATAAGGTATCGATGCTGTACCTTCTATGAGGCACGAAGTATCGATTCCATTACTATCTACAGGGCATGAAGTATCGACTATTTCATTATCTTTCAATACGGTCTATTACTGAGATTTTAGATACATCTGGACGTTAAAACAAGCAGGACAAAATTTGGAACAAACTAGCAAACAATTTCACCGTACAAGAGAGCAATGGTTATATTTTTATTTTCTCTGGTTTTGGTGGTTAGGTGGGGGGGGGGGGGAGTCAGTTTTTTGTTATATCTTGTTTCATTTATTTCGGTTTAGTTTTCTACCTTCTTTTTCTAAAGATTATTTCAATGCTTATGGAAGGTTTTTCGTATCATTGATTTGGTGAATTTTTTTTGCAACTCTGAATTTGAGGTTGTCTTGCTTCATTGATTTTCTGTGGATTTTTTTTTTACCTTTTTTGAAATCAATGGTATTTCTCTTTAGTGAGTTTGATCTAATTTTACCTCCAAAAGGAATTAAAATCACCTGTCAATAGCGTAGCCTCCAACATAGGATTTACATAATTCATTTAATCAAACAAAATAAAAGAAGCGCTAATTAAATCATTAAGTATTCATTAACACGGCCCGTAATGAACAAATTGGGGAATTAGGATAACGAATTAATCTCCACAACTTAACATAGAAAACATCGAAACTCAGGAATATAACTGTTGACATGAAGCTCGTATGATTTAATAATTTAATTGGATATTAATTTTATTTCAATGCATGCGTATGTTCAAACTAAATGTATTTAGTAACAGCTATAAGTAGCTTAAAAAAGGTGCTATTTAAAAGTAAATGCCGAAGACACAATGTATAGTAGAATTTTAAATGAAACAATCAGCAGTGATGTAAAGTTTTTTTGCTTCTGGTGTAATTGTTGATTAGTAACTTGCGAGATACCATTGGCTATTAGGATAATGTGACAATTCATGTTTGATTGAAAAGTATAACAGGTTATGATAAGTATGTGACTAAAATAATTTTAATAAAAGAAATACGTTTTTTTTTTCTAAATATAACAACTACAATGTGTAGCTGAAAGCTACTTAACATAAAATATGCAAAGTTCCAGTTTTCTTAGTTTTGTACTTTAATGTAGACTACACAATCGTGACGAAAACAGCCGATTCGGTCGGTTTTTTTTAAAAACATTCGACGTAAATAAAAAAATAAAAACTTGAATTACTATGAACTTGACACCTATTGATAGATTTCATAACACGTCTTATCCAGTGGCGTAGCCAGGATCGTCTAACCCCCCCCCCCCTGCCTACGCCACTGGTCTTATCAGATCCCTCTGTTTTGCATGATGTTCAGAGTAAGAAACTACAAACATTTTTCTGTCTTTAAACGTTGTCCAATGGATAAAAACTGTCGCAGTCGAAAACACGTCTTCTTTAGCAAAATATGGATGTGTTTTTATACTTGGCTGAAATTTTCTAGAAATGTCTCTCAAAGTTTGCGAAACATGATTGTGTCTTAAATGTTTGTCTAAACTTGCAAGAAATATCTTAAATAACGATAAGAAATTGCAAGAAATATATGTTGCAGATTGAAAAGCATCATTATGTAGAAATTGTGTTGAAACTAGCAATAAATATAATTAATATCTGTCTCAACATGCAATTAAATATCTATCAAAATTTACAAAACATAATTGTCTCTTAATTGTTTGTCGAAATTTCCAAAGAAATATCTTAAAATATCTGTCGAAAGTTGCAAGAAATACCTTAAAAACTGTCGAATTTGCAAGAAATACATGTAGCAGGTAGCAAAAAATACATGATTAAGTCTAAATTTTGTTGAAATTTGCAAGAAATATTTAACAATATTTGCAAAACCTAATTATGTTTTAAATGTTGGTCAAAATTTCCAAGAAATATCTTTAAATATGTCGTAATTTGCAAAAAAAATATCTTAAATATCCTATCGAAACGCAAGACGAATCTCTGCTTAAAACACTGCCGTATTTTGAAAACATTCTCACTGTCCTGTACCCATTGCTATTTTATGTGTACCTTCACAGTTAAAGTCCGGACACCGTGTAGCTGAGTTACCTCCCATTCACAGGTTTCTAGATGTCAAATTTACATTGAGCTGTCACTCAAATGTGATAATAAACTCAAGCGGGTGATCAAAATATTTTAGCGGGAGTTGTGAATTTATCAGATAGAGCGAAACGGAGGCGAACATGGTTCCACAAGAGGGTTTCTCAAAACATTTCTTTGAAAACGTGTTTTGATTTACGCTTGATATTGTTTATTGTAGAATGTAAAACAACTGTTTAAAAATAGAAATTTTGCCAAGACTGATATATCAAACACTACAGCACGAACACACACACACACCGAGGAAGCATACCTCTTACAATGGGGCATAAACATTACAGTTACACACACACACACATATCATCGATTACTATAATACTGAGGCTCAAGCACATAGAGACATAAACGACACTCACACAAGAATCACAAGCACACGCATACAGACACACAAACACAAACACACACACAATAAACACAAGCACACGCACACAGATACAAGAAGTCACACGCAGACACACAAAGACATACAAACACACGCACGCAAGAAGCACAAGCATACGCACCCAGACATGCAAACACAAACACACACACACGACGTCACACGTACACACACAAAAGACATGCACAGACACACATACCGACACAAACACCAACAAACAATACCCCCAACGCATGACTCTGACGCCGTAAGATAAATGACTTAAGACGCAATCAGCAGCAATATGCAGGTATCTACCTGCCGTGGCAGGTATCTCCCTGCCGTGGCAGGACGAGGTAAGTACAGATAACCCGTCTGATCCGGACATAAAGACGCGATCGGCCCCCAGTTATTGGCCCTGTCGGCGGCCAGACGGAGATTTTCTGGCACCGCAGAGGGAGCTGAAGCGGCGCAGAGCCGGGCGATAAGATAGCAGCTCCGTCGTGTGATGTGGGGGCTGCAACATTTTAAACACAATCAACTTTCAGCAGGTTTACAATAAACTTTCAGCACTTTTATAATAAACTTTCAGAAGTTTTACAATAAACTTTCAGAAGTTTTATAATAAACTTTCAGAAGTTTTACAATCAACTTTCAGCAGGTTTATAATAAACTTTCAGAAGTTTTACAATCAACTTTCAGAAGTTTTACAGTAAACTTTCAGCAGTTTTACAATAAACTTTTTTTCAGCAGTTTTACAGTAAACTTTCAGCAGTTTTACAATAAACGTTTTTTTAGCAGTTTTACAATAAACTTTTTTTCAGCAGTTTTACAATAAACTTTCAGCAGTTTTACAATAAACTTTTTTCAGCAGTTTTACAGTAAACTTTCAGCAGTTTTACAATAAACTTTCAGCAGTTTTAAAATAAACTTTTTTTCAGCAGTTTTATAGTAAACTTTCAGCAGTTTTACAATAAACGTTCAGCATCGATACATAGTACTGCATAGAGCTTAAGTCTAAGACTGTTCGTCGCCACGATTTTAACAACACAGCTAGCCATTGAGCTGAACATAAAGACGCCCGGCAATTTCTAAAACTTGCCGGCGAGATGTCAAGTTATGTGTAACTGCAGTACATTCCACCTATTCTATCGTGTTGTGTTTTATCTTAATACAGGCAACCAATTACACCGTGTCTGCATCGAAACTAAAAACTTGATGAAAACCGTTTTCATGCCCGAATCTGTGACTGGAAGTAAAGCATGTCTACATAGTATGAATTATATATATATATATATATATATATATATATATATATATATATATATATATATATATATATATATATATATATATATGTGTGTGTGAGTGTTTTGAGAGAGACAGAGAGATTAAGTGAGAGAGAGATACATAACTATTTGTATGTATCTAATTGTAAACCAAATAAGAACTAAGGCACATGGCAGAAATTCAGGCCGGTAAACGGTATGATTCCACCCATTCATCAGATGACCTTACTTTCACCCTAGACTCCCTGTCTTAAGCCAGAAGTACAGGATGTTTGTTGCAATAATTTCACTCGAAGCTTTTTTGCCTCCTGTTTTTTTTTTCTTCCTTGTTTCTCGTGACGGTTTTAACTCTTGTTGGAAACTTACCGCTAGGGGTTAGGGTTATAATCTACAGTTCGGCACACACGCCCACACACACATACATGCTTACGTACATACATTCATAAATATATACATACACTAACTCACATACATAATATATACATACATACAGACATATATACACTTACACACACATACATGCATACATACATACATACAGACAGACATTTATACATTCACACACACATACATATTATATACATACATACAGATATACATACACACACACAAACACATTCATGCATACATACATACAGACAGGCTTACATACACTCACATACACATACATAATATATACATACATACACACTAACACACACACTTACATAAATACATATACACACACATGCACACACACACCATCTCACATATATACAAACACAGACACAAAACGGGAGGAGGCTTATAATCTACCTTTAGGCAACACACAAACACGCACACAATACTCACACACAGACTCTCGCACACACGAACATACACTCAGCGAGGTCAGGTTTATAATTTAACTTTTGGCATACACCCCCAAAACGGTGGAATGCATTATTAAATTACTTTCAAGTTTAAGAGTGAGTGGTTGCGAGTTAAACTAATGGGTACCTGTGAGGGGAACACATTATTTGCAAGCAATGCGCTGTACTTTACTGCGCATTGTGTGGATTAGAGATGGAAGATGATTGTGGGGGTTGATGTGTGGCGTGGGGGTAGGGGTAGTAGTAAGTATGGGGTGGGGGCGGGGTAGGGGTAGTAGTAAGTGTGGGGTGGGGGTGGGGTAGGGGTAGTAGTAAGTGTGGGGTGGGGGCGGAGTAGGGGTAGTAGTAAGTGTGGGGTGGGGGCGGGGTAGGGGTAGTAGTAAGTGTGGGGTGGGGGCGGGGTAGGGGTAGTAGTAAGTGTAGGGTGGGGGAGGTAGTAGGTTCGAGGTGGAGATGATTGTGGTTGTAGGAGTAAGTGTGGGTGGGTGTGGGTGTGATAAGTGTGCGGTGTGAGTGGTGGTGGTAGTGATGGTGAGGTGGAGGTGGGGTTTGTTTAGTAGTAAGTGTTGATGGGGTGACGATGGGGTGTGGGATAAAATGGTAAAGATGGTGAATGAGGGTAGAGAGATGGCAGCTATCTTCATGGTAGTTAGAATATCTGGCAGTGTCTACTTGGAAATGCTTAGCTATTCAGGTTCAGATATTTGCGGGGTTAAGTTTATACAGCCTTAAGTTAGAAATAAGCCATTATTTGTTTTACTATAAATGTACTATATATACATGTGTGTGTATGTGTGTGTGTGTGTGTGTGTGGTTGTAACGAATGTGACAGGGTAAACAGGTATTGACTTGACATACTACGTAAAAAGTGACAACGATTTCCCTCCCCCCACCACCCTTTCCCCACCACCACCCCCCACACACACGCCAGCTTATATATCTAGAGTAAACAACCAACAAAGTTAAGAATTAAATGACAGCTTGAGTAGCGTGCATCTTTTAACACTTAAACGCACATTTTCATCTAAACTGTTTCGTGTAGTTAAACAGCTGAATCTCTCCATCTTGCTGCGTACCTCTCATTGTTTACATCTCATTGTTTATATTTGTATTTGTTTTGGTCAGTGAGTTGAAGATTGTTGATAGATCGGTTAAAACTTCTGTGACTGCCTTTCGGAGTTTTAGATTAAAATCCTTGAGAAAATCACGTGTGATGGGGTATCTTAGGAGATTATTTTAGTGTGGAATAATTTGGACTTAATTCATGTCATTGTTAATAACATGACGGTCGTTACTGTACATTTAAAAGTATAAGGGAAAAAAATCAACAATAGTTTCAGTAAAATTTCGGTAAAATCTTATTTACCTATATTTATCGAAACATTTTTTTTAAAACTGAAAAAAGTTTGTACACTTTTTGTTTCTTTCATGATCTGAACGAAAACAATGACATAGCTGTTTGTAACATATTTCCGTGAAGATGCATACACATGTCTCGGTCTTCTATGTCCTAACGCTAATCTGTGAAGCTTAATTAAGTTATCTTACGTTATCTTAAGTTATCTTCTTACTGATCTTTAAGTTATCTTAAGGTATCTTAAGGTACCTTAAGGTATCATAAGGGATCTTAAGGTATCTTTAGGTATCTTAAGTTATCTTAAGTTATCTTAAGTTATCTTCTTACTGATCTTTAAGTTATCTTAAGGTATCTTAAGGTATCTTAAGGTATCATAAGGGATCTTAAGGTATCTTAAGGTATCTTAAGGTATCTTAAGTTATCTTAAGTTATCCTAAGTTATGTTAAGTTATCTTAAGTTATCTTAAGTTATCTTAAGTTATCTTAAGTTATCTTCTTACTGATCTTTATCCGGGGCAAAACTTCATTCTTCGTGCTCAACAAGTTAATTATGACCAGACCGTTAAAATTGTGAGTTAATTATTTCACAATTAGTGATATGACATCGTTAGGATTAAATCATCATTATTTACGCACTCGGTAAATTTTAAGATGCACTTGAAAAATATATAATCAAGATGCATATAGTAAATATTTATTACAAATCTATATTTTTAAAGAAGTATTAAATACCTGTGTTCTAAAAAAAAGCAGTATAAGAAAACGAAAGTCATAATTAGCTCTTCCCTAAAATAATAATTGAATAAAATAATAATTAGAACGTAAAGCCAATTAGTTATAATCTTGGCGAATCTCCTTATTTAAATAATAAACAATCTTGACGTAGGCTATGGAGCAGGCTTTAGCACAATATGAGTTGAAATAATAAGGTATAAAGTTTATCTCATTATATACTGATTTTTATCTTATATAACTCAGCCAGCCTTGTTGCTTAGAACCATACGTGTTCCACCGTAGGTTATTCACTAACTTATGAAATATCTTGACCAGTGTTTATTTCAGACTTTTTTTCTCCGGGGGGGGGGGGGGGGGCGGACACGGGTAAAAGTATATGTTTTCTATATAAATTCTATCTCGTTCGGGGAGATGCCTGAAAGAAACGCTGATCTTGACCTGTATTTTAGCTCTCTCAAAGTGCGTAAATCATGGGTTGGAATCAGTTTATCAATGGTTCAGTTTTGACAGTCTCGATCTACGGTATGTAAGTTTTCAATATTGGCCGTCCAGTCATTAACAGAAAGATGTTTGATGTTTTATAATTGAGTTGATGCAGAAGAAGCAAAACTATTAAGACACGTATTAGACAAGAGAAGTTATTGAACAAATATTTTGAGAGCCACAATACAGTAAAATTTGTAAACGTAAAGTTCTAGGTCGAAGTCCTGTCGATATAACTTGTACTTGACCTTTACAGCCCAAAATGCCTTGATCTCTAGAACCTAAGTCGTTAGCTCTAAACGGAAAACGTCTTTGACCTTAAAAATCTCCAAAAGTCATTGAATCGAAAGTCATGCCAAAAAAAATCCATGACCTCAAGAAACCAATAGTCCTTGACCCCTAGAACTTAAGACATTAGTCTAGAACACAAAAGTCCTTGAACTTGAAATGATAAGTCCTTGCCTTAAAAAAAAACAAAAAAATCAGATACCTCAGTAACCGATACTCCTTATCTAAACAGAAGAATACATAACTGTGACCTTAAGAATCCAAACGTCCTTGACCACTAGACAAACGTCCTTGACCTTTAAACCCCCATGCCCTTGACTTCCAGCCGCCGTAGATAAAAACACAGTACCAGCAATCTTGCAATCTACTTTATCTGTTTAAGTCCTACGTCAACACTTAACCACCACCCCCGCGCCTGTCAGCTCACCCCCCCCCATCCAAACTCTGAGTTCCCCGTGACCTAGTCTACCTTCCCCCCGTCCAAGATGGCGGAGTTGTGAGTAAACAAATACTTGGGTCCCAGGTTCCTGCGTCGCTCACTTCCTCCCCAGCATCTCAGGATCTGTTTATCAATTTCATTTTCTTTCACGTGGTGGACTTGATAAAAATTCCCTGTCAAACTGTGCACCAGCGCCATCTTGCGTGACATCAGACACACCTGCGCACACAGGATGCGCAGTGTGCCACCAGGAGCGATGAGGGAAGCCAGCTTTAACTTTAAGCGGATTTACAAGGTGACCAAAAGGGATGTCACATCCCGTCTTTAGCCCCACTTACAAATATATGTTTTACTGTAAATTAAGCCCGACGCCCTTACCCGTAAATATATGTCATTTCCCTAGAACCAGACTGATCTAACTCAAATTTTCAAAAATGTTCCCAACAGTTATTTAAAATGTGTGTCATCTTTAACATTTCAATATTGAGCAATAGTAAAGTGGAAATATTGTATGGATAAAGGCGAAAGATATCGCTAAGAGTTTGTCTGCCAGGTGCATGGGTGGATTAAGAGTATAATGATGTATAAATCTGGAAAAAGATTAAATGCTTTAGACCAGGGGTCTCCAAACTACGGCCCGCGAGGTCCTCTCATCCGGCTCGCGGACATTTTTTTGTCCACAGAAAAAAAACGGTTGTGGGTGATGGCTGAGGAACTTTGCCCAGGAAAATCAAAGACATGCCTGGAAGAAACTGGCCCCCGAGCTGAAATTTGATAGTTAATGCGGCCCTCGGACTGAAACGTTTGGAGACCCCTGCTTTAGACCCATCTGGTTTTGGGAAGTGTATATGTATATAGAGTATATATATATATATATATATATATATATATATATATATATATATATATATATATATATATATATATATATATATATATATATATATATATACATGTACGAAGTAGATTTTAAGTGGTTATAACTCAGGAATTTAAATTACCTGGAGAGCCTTATTCTAAAAGGGCCAGCACCCATTATAAACCCCGGTCCTTAAGGAGTGTAAACGTTAACAAGTGCATTAAAAAATCTGGCAACAATGCACTTGTGCACTTATTAAAACATAAACAGAAAGTATAGCAGGAAATGAACCTTGAGAGATGCAATCTTCGGGGTGGTGAGAGACGGTCCAAAACCTGCAGGGGGGATAATTAGACCTTTGTGGTCAGGGTGTAATCTCTACCTGCGCACACGTGAAGAGTTGCTGCCCTTGCTGGGGTATCTGACCATCTTGGAGTGGTAGGAATTTTCGGAATGTTTTTTTTTAATGTTGTTGTTTTGTGAAATATGTTTTTGTTGTTTGAAAACTAAATTTAAGATATTAGTTTTGAAATTTAGGAATTGAAAAATGACAATATTGAGTGTTGGAAACATTAATTAATGATATTAAACTTACACAATGTAAATGTTAAAATATGATACGAGAAGACTGTCAAATTCAATGTAACGAAGATGTAGCCGAAAGATTTTTGGCAAGCTCCCAACTCGAGTAGTGTATGTTACGTAAAATGTATTGTTTGATATCATTTGTGTATGTATTGTAAGAAACAATTTGTGTATATAACAAAAGTTATTATCCATATATCATTTGTGTATGTATTGTAAGAAACAATTTGTGTATATAACAAAAGTTATAATCCATTTATCATTTGTGTATGTATTGTAAGAAAAAATGTGTGTATATAACAAAAGTTATTGTTTAATGTTATTTGTGTAAGTGTTTTATAAAATTATTTCTGTATATAACATAAAAGTTATTGTTCGAAGCTATTTGTGTGTCGAACGTGAAATGTTATCGTGAGCTAGCATTGAGTCACAAGATGCTAAGGAAGAACACAGTAAGCGAGAAAATCAATATTTTAGTTGAATGTATACGGCGTTGCTAGTTTACTTTACATGATCATAGTGAATGTGTTGGGTCTACCGGACGATATCGTGAGCCTTGGTACTGGTTGTTGAGTGGTAACAGTTCTACGGTGCCGACACGACGTAAGGGATGGCCACCACCCACACGGCATGGGTTGATAGCTCGGTTCTGTGAGAGCAACATAGGCTTAACTGTGATTACACATAACGTCCTTGCATCGCGGCAAACTCAAACACATCATAGACTGTTGAGTAGACTTATTCAAACGTCAACATCTAGCATCAACATCAACATCAACACATCGTATGATAACAACAGATGAGAGACAGATGAGAGACAATGGAGTACACCTACTCTAACGACAACATCAAACATCAACATCAAACATCAACATCAAACATCAACATCAAACATCAACATCAACATCGTATGACAACAACAGATCAGAGACTGTAGAGTAGACCTACTTTAACGTCAACATCAAACATCAACATCAAACATCATCAAACATCAAACATCAAACATCAACACATCGTATGACTCTAACGTCAACATCAAACATCAACATCAAACATCAACATCAACATCAAACATCAAACATCAAACATCAAACATCAAACATTAACATCAATATCAAACATCAACATGTAACATCAACAACAGCAGTTTTTTTTTTCCCCGCAAGTTTTCCTGGTTTCTCTGTATTAGTTTCCTTCAGCAAATATTTTTTTTTACAGATTCTTAACATAAACTAAACATTGAATAAAAACAAACTTTTTGTATTCAACCAACAACAAAATATGACCATTGCACTTAGTGAAATAAACGTGTACACAAGGTACACACTGCCACTCGCTAACACTACATTAAAGCCATTTATTGAAAACATTTATAAACTAAAAAGAAAAATATCAAAATATTGTTTTAATTTAAAGTTGACCGCCTAGCTGTAATCGAAGTCGATTTCTTTAATGTAATCAGAATCGCTGAGAAGAGAGAATGGGATCGATATTCTTGAGTACTTGTTTATACAACCGACATTATCGTAATCGCGTTGATGATAATCCATCTCTTTTAAGTTTCTGTTATGTGAAAACAGTCGTTCCTGATTACTGAAGTGCTTTGCTTCACATTGCAGCATACATTTATTCGGGGTTAGAAAGATGTAGAGCTAGACAAGTAGATACTCAATTTCAAAGGATAAAATGTGGATGGTATAAAGCTCTTTGGTAATTTCAATGTATGAAATGTAGATGATGTTTTACAGAGGCGTCGGTATTTACTGAACACATACAAACTTGACTGATCAGTTTGTTCACGATGACTTACTCAAGTCATCTGACTCCAACTGTTCAAAAACTACATGTCTGCAAGCGTCAGATTCAACTGACTCCACAATTGTATACACTCACTGTTTAAGTCAAGTGAATATAAATATTCAAACTATGGCAAAGTCAACTTGATCTAGTATTTAAAATAATAGTTGTCTAAGTCAACTTGATCTAGCAGTTGAAATAATCCCTGTCTAAGTCAACTGATTCCAAATATGTATACAATCTATGTCTCAAAAAGTCCTAGTCAATTGACTACATCTGTTTAAACACTCGGTGTTTAAGTCAACTGACTCAAAATATTTAAACTATTTCAAAGTCAACTTCATCCACCTGTTTAAATAATCCATATCTAAGTCAACTGACTCCAAATATTTAAAAAAAAAACTTGTTTGCATGTATAATCAATGCTCGCGCGCTGACTCCCCCATCATTAGACGCACCTCCACCCTGCGCATCGGTGCTAATCGATACCGATTTCAAAACGATGTGCAAATTGTAGTTGATTAAACCATTGTTAGTATAGACCCAGCTGGCGTGCGCGCCATCGCCAAAGTGTTTTCAAATATGCGCGCTGCTAAACTGATAAGGTAAAGACGGCAATTATCGGAGAACAATCGGAAAAGGCGACGGCAATGAAGGTGTCGATTGGTGCGGATTTTCTGGAAGCCGTGTGTTTGTTTAATCTTTCTCCTTGACACGGGTCCACTTACAGCCGGAAGTACTGCCACGGAGTTATGGCTGAGGTTTTGATGACGTCATTTCCGATAGTCACAGAGGTATGGGTTTAATATTATTGAAGTTAACAATTATGGTTGTTATTTAACGGCAGATGTACCCTCATCGGCGTGTGTAGGGAGATTGTGGGGTGGTTGTATCGCTACAGTACTCCAGCATTATGGGACGGTGTAGCTTAAGCGTTAGACCACTAGCCTCTAAGTGTCGAGTTCGAATCCGGGTTCAAGTCTGTAGAACGTCCCTGAGTCCACCCAGCTCTGATGGGTACCTAACTCATGTAAGGGAAAATAAAGGCGGCTGGACATAGTGCTGGCCACACTGTCTTTTCATATGCCGAGGTCACAGAAACAAGTGAACTCTACTTCACTTGCCCTATAGACCGTCAGGTTTGAAGAGGGAACTTTACTTTTACTTCATCTGCCCAATAAATCGCTATGTCTAAAGAGATTTTTTTTCTTTAATCTCTCTAGCATTGGCAATATATCTAAGAATAATTAGCCTATATTCCATTACCCTAGCCCTTAGCCTACCACTTAGCGTGTACCCTAGCCCAATCAATTAGTCTGCCTTAGCCTTTAACCAAATCTTTACTGCATTATAATTATTCGATGGGATAATGTGTTACCTTACGGAAGTTTCCAGCAAGAACTCATTTATCTCCCACGCTATGGAATTAATTAGATGTAAGTAAATTACGTTAAAAATGTCTTCTAATTAAATCAAAGTCTCATTTCCTCCCGACTTCCTGTCTGTGAGTTGGTAGAACCGGGCTATGACGTGTAGTGTAGGACCATCTTACGTGTGGTGTAGGACCATCTGACGTGTGGTGTAGGACCATCTGACGTGTGGTGTAGGACCATCTGACGTGTGGTGTAGGACCATCTGACGTGTGGTGTAGGACCACCTGACGTGTGGTGTAGGACCATCTGACGTGTGATGTAGGACCATCTGACGTGTGGTGTAGGACCATCTGACGTGTGGTGTAGGACCATCTGACGTGTGGTGTAGGACCATCTGACGTGTGGTGTAGGACCATCTGACGTGTGGTGTAGGACCATCTGACGTGTGGTGTAGGACCATCTGACGTGTGGTGTAGGACCATCTGACGTGTGGTGTAGGACCATCTGACGTGTGGTGTAGGACCATCTGACGTGTGGTGTAGGACCATCTGACGTGTGATGTAGGACTATCTGACGTGTGATGTAGGACCATTTGACGTGTGGTGTAGGACCATCTGACGTGTGATGTAGGACCATCTGACGTGTGGTGTAGGACTATCTGACGTGTGATGTAGGACCATCTGACGTGTGGTGTAGGACCACCTGACGCGTGGTGTAGGACCATCTGACGTCTGGTGTAGGATCATCCGGGCTCTGACGTGTAATGTAGGACCATCTGACGTGTGGTGTAGGACCATCTGACGTGTGGTGTAGGACCACCTGACGTGTGGTGTAGGACCATCTGACGTGTGATGTAGGACCATCTGACGTGTGGTGTAGGACCATCTGACGTGTGGTGTAGGACCACCTGACGTGTGGTGTAGGACCATCTGACGTGTGGTGTAGGACTATCTGACGTGTGATGTAGGACCATCTGACGTGTGGTGTAGGACCACCTGACGTGTGGTGTAGGACCATCTGACGTGTGGTGTAGGACCATCCGGGCTCTGACGTGTGATGTAGGACCATCTGACGTGTGATGTAGGACCATCTGACGTGTGGTGTAGGACCATCTGACGTGTGGTGTAGGATCATCCGGGCTCTGACGTGTGGTGTAGGACCATCCGGGCTCTGACGTGTGGTGTAGGACCATCCGGGCTCTGACGTGTGGTGTAGGACCATCCGGGCTCTGACGTGTGATGTAGGACCATCTGACGTGTGGTGTAGGACCATCTGACGTGTGGTGTAGGACCATCTGACGTGTGGTGTAGGGCCATTCGGGCTCTGACGTGTGATGTAGGACCATCTGACGTGTGGTGTAGGACCATATGACGTGTGGTGTAGGACCATCTGACGTGTGATGTAGGACCATCCGGGCTCTGACGTGTGATGTAGGACCATCTGACGTGTGGTGTAGGACCATCTGACGTGTGGTGTGGGACCATCCGGGCTCTGACGTGTGGTGTAGGACCATCTGACGTGTGGTGTAGGACCATTTGACGTGTGGTGTAGGACCATCTGACGTGTGGTGTAGGACCATCTGACGTGTGGTGTAGGACCATCTGACGTGTGGTGTAGGACCACCTGACGTGTGGTGTAGGACCATCTGACGTGTGGTGTAGGACCATCTGACGTGTGGTGTAGGACCATCTGACGTGTGGTGTAGGACCATCTGACGTGTGGTGTAGGACATGTGTGGTGTAGGACCACCTGACGTGTGGTGTAGGACCATCTGACGTGTGGTGTAGGACACGTGTGGTGTAGGACCATCTGACGTGTGGTGTAGGACCATCTGACGTGTGGTGTAGGACCATCTGACGTGTTGTGTAGGACCATCTGACGTGTGGTGTAGGACCATCTGACGTGTGGTGTAGGACCATCTGACGTGTGGTGTAGGACCATCTGACGTGTGGTGTAGGACCATCCGTGCCCTGACGTGTGGTGTAGGAGCCCGGGCTCTGACGTGTGGTGTAGGACCATCTGAAGTGCGTTATAGGACCATCCGGGCTCTGATGTATGGTGTAGGACCATCTGACGTGTGGTGTAGGAGCCCGGGCTCTGAGCACGTGTGGCAGGATGATTACACCAGGAGCAGGTCTGGTGAGTTTCTCGCACCTGGTGCCCTGCTGCCCGTGGCTGCCCCGGCATCGTGAGGTAAACAATAGACCCAGGTGTGGGGGCCAGGTAAGTATTGTATAAGGTGATTGGTGGTCTTAGCCGGACAAGATATGTAAGGTACGTGTAAGGTGATCGTTGGTCTTAGCCGGACAAGATAGGTAAGGTACGTGTAAGGTAAGGTATCTTTGGTCTTAGCCGGACAAGATATGTAAGGTACGTGTAAGGTAAGGTGATAGGTGGTCTTAGCCGGACAAGATAGGTAAGGTATGTGTAAGGAGATAGGTGGTCTTAGCCGGATAAGATAGGTAAGGTACGTGTAAGGTAAGGTGATAGGTGGTCTTAGCCGGATAAGATAGGTAAGGTACGTGTAAGGTGATTGGTGGTCTTAGCCGGATAAGATAGGTAAGGTACGTGTAAGGTGATAGGTGGTCTTAGCCGGATAAGATAGGTAAGGTACGTGTAAGGTGATAGGTGGTCTTAGCCGGATAAGATAGGTAAGGTACGTGTAAGGTGATAGGTGGTCTCAGCCGGATAAGATAGGTAAGGTACGTGTAAGGTAAGGTGATAGGTGGTCTTAGCCGGATAAGATAGGTAAGGTACGTGTAAGGTAAGGTGATAGGTGGTCTTAGCCGGATAAGATAGGTAAGGTACGTGTAAGGTGATTGGTGGTCTTAGCCGGACAAGATATGTAAGGTACGTGTAAGGTGATCGTTGGTCTTAGCCGGACAAGATAGGTAAGGTACGTGTAAGGTAAGGTATCTTTGGTCTTAGCCGGACAAGATATGTAAGGTACGTGTAAGGTAAGGTGATAGGTGGTCTTAGCCGGACAAGATAGGTAAGGTATGTGTAAGGAGATAGGTGGTCTTAGCCGGATAAGATAGGTAAGGTACGTGTAAGGTAAGGTGATAGGTGGTCTTAGCCGGATAAGATAGGTAAGGTACGTGTAAGGTGATTGGTGGTCTTAGCCGGATAAGATAGGTAAGGTACGTGTAAGGTGATAGGTGGTCTTAGCCGGATAAGATAGGTAAGGTACGTGTAAGGTGATAGGTGGTCTTAGCCGGATAAGATAGGTAAGGTACGTGTAAGGTGATAGGTGGTCTTAGCCGGATAAGATAGGTAAGGTACGTGTAAGGTAAGGTGATAGGTGGTCTTAGCCGGATAAGATAGGTAAGGTACGTGTAAGGTAAGGTGATAGGTGGTCTTAGCCGGATAAGATAGGTAAGGTACGTGTAAGGTAAGGTGATAGGTGGTCTTAGCCGGACAAGATAGGTAAGGTACGTGTAAGGTAAGGTGGCCTTAATTTTGACGAGATAGGTAAGGTAGGTGTAAGGTAAGGTAGTCTTAGCGGACAAGATAGGTAAGGTACGTGTAAGGTATCTTTGGTCTTATATGGGACAACATAAGTAAAGTAAGGGGATCTCTGCTATTAGTGTGTGGTTACAAAGATAGGTAAGTTACGTGTAAGATGTTCTTTAGCATTTGGTTCCCAAGATGTTATGTGCTTGGCAGAGGATGATAAGAGAAATTATTACAAGTAGGTTCTTGATATACAGTTATTTATTGTTCTTCTTTTCATCAGTAAATGTCTTCAGATAACAAAGACATGTCTCCAACCTTACAGACAATAGCTAGCTATAAGTACATAGTCCACAGTTTTTACAGTGATAAAATAAAAAACAGATTATAGATTTTTCTTTTCAATTGTTGACGATGATAGGAACCAACTGACACGTATGTTTCGTGTGTGGCACCATAAAGACGCTACACTCGCAGTGGATACCACTGACAGCACCACAAGACGTCAGTACTAGAGTACAGCGGATTTTCACAAAGACACGGACACTCTGACATCATGATAAGACACCAGCATGTCACACAAGCCCAAGACACAGTGACAGTGACACTATGACATAATCACAAGACGACATAATGAGACAAAACCACAACACACTAACACAACACACTAACACAAGACACCATCACAACACACTAACAAAACACACCACCAAAACACACAAGACAGAATTTACAAGACACCAGTACAACACACCCTCGCAACACAAAATCACAAACAGTTGCGCCAACACAAACACACCATCCCACAACGTGAGTACCATGACACAGACTAACTAACACCAACACAAACACACTCTCACAACACACCACCACAATACGCCACCACAACACGCCACCACAAAAACGCCACCACAACACACACTACCACAACACACCACCACAACACACCACCACAGCACGCCACCACAACCCTCCCCCATAATTCCACCACCCTAACACCACCACAAACACCACCACAACACACCACCACAAACACACCACCACAACACACCACCACAACACACCGCAACCAAACACACCACCACAACACACCACCACAAACACACCACCACAACACACCACCACAACACACCGCAACCAAACACACCACCACAACACACCGCCACAAACACACCACCACAACACACCGCCACAACACGCAACCAAACACACCACCACAACACACCACCACAAACACACCACCACAACACACCGCCACAACACGCAACCAAACACACCACCACAACACGCAACCAAACACACCACCACAACACGCAACCAAACACACCACCACAACACACCACCACAATACGCAACCAAACACACCACCACATCACACTACCACAACACGCCATCACAACAATCACGCAACCACAACACACCACCCCACGACGCCAGCGCCCTAACACCACCACAACACACCACCACAACACACCACCACAACACACTACCACAACACGCCATCACAACAATCACGCAACCACAACACACCACCACAACACACCACCACAACACACTACCACAACACGCCATCACAACAATCACGCAACCACAACACACCACCACAACACACCACCACAACATACCACCCCAAGACTCCAGCACCCTAACACCACCACAAACCTTGCTCAAGCCGGCTACATATGAGATGACGCGGCCAGGCAATCAATATCCCCTTCCCACGAGCCTCAATGTAGGTCATTCAGCATCGCTCTGCCCATGCCTGAGACCAGTGCCATTCTCATATTGTGTCAAACCATTGCGCAATGCCTTAAATTAACATTTCTGATTAGATTCCATACCCCACCCACCCTTAAAATCATCGAGAAGAATTATTTGCCTAATCTTGCTTACGATATGAAAACAGTAAAATATACAATTAAAACTGATAGTTCGTGATGTTTCAGCTTTAGGAAAGCGATGGAATATCAGTAGAAAGAAGGGCGGGGGTGGGGGGAGACGGGGGATAGTTAGCCACAAGCAACGGTTTCTAAAATAGTTTAAGAAAATGTGAATAACGTTATTGAAGAGATTTATACACAGTGTAGAACCACAAAGCACCTTCATGCCTCCATACTTCTTGGTAAAGTTGTATAATGGAAAGATGTTATATAACAAGAAACCTCCCGTCTCTCTACATATAGCGACACTATGTTATATAACAACGAATATAGAGTCACTATTATATAACAATGAATAGCTTCAAGAAACCTCCTGTCTTAACATATAGCGACACTATGTTATATAACAATCAATAGTTTCAACTCAAGAAGTCTCCTGTCTTGACATATTGCGACACTATGTTATATAACAACGAATAGTTTCAAGAATTCTCCTGTCTTTACATATGGCGACACTATGTTATATAACAATCAATAGTTTCAACTCAAGAAGTCTCCTGTCTTGACATATTGCGACACTATGTTATATAACAACGAATAGTTTCAAGAATTCTCCTGTCTTTACATATGGCGACACTATGTTATATAACAATAAATAGTTTCATGAAGTCTCCTGTCTTTACATATAGCGACACTATGTTATACAGTAATAACAATGAATTGCTTTGACCCAAAAAGCCTCCTGTATGTAGCGACACTATGTTGTATAACAAGGCTTTTCTTCAAGAAACAACCTGTCCCCATACATTTTTTTGATCAATCGATATAGCTACACTTAGTTAGATACCACACACGAAACTGCCCGATTGACAGTGTATACAAAATAACGGCGACAACATACTACAACATTTATGAAAATGCGAACCTTCGTTTCTGCTTGAAAAACTTTATTCAACCAGCTTTCGATGTTATTAGTATGATAACTAGGCACCTGGTGTGGTTCATGTTGTTACCTCGCTTAACGAACACAGCCAATGACTGTTACCTCGATTAACGAACACAGCCAATGACTGTTACCTCGCTTAACGAACACAGCCAATGACTGTTACCTCGCTTAACGAACACAGCCAATGACTGTTACCTCGATTAACGAACACAGCCAATGACTGTTACCTCGCTTAACGAACACAGCCAATGACTGTTACCTCGATTAACGAACACAGCCAATGACTGTTACCTCGCTTAACGAACACAGCCAATGACTGTTACCTCGCTTAACAAACACAGCCAATGACTGTTACCTCGCTTAACGAACACAGCCAATGACTGTTACCTCGCTTAACAAACACAGCCAATGACTGTTACCTCGCTTAACGAACACAGCCAATGACTGTTACTTCGATTAACGAACACAGCCAATAACTGTTACCTCTCTTAACGAACACAGCCAATGACTGTTACCTCTATTAACGAATACAGCCAATGACTGTTACCTCGCTCAACGAACACAGCCAATGACTGTTCGGTCGAACACAATTCTGGATCAGTGGTGTGTGTTGTTGAAGATGAAACGAAATCTAGCTACACAATTCAAACGCTTGTTAAATCTTCAGGAGCAAAAGGCGTGAATAAGTGTGAGAGAAAGTTGGCGTCTAAGTAATTAACATACCAGCCCTAACTGCGGTCTTTATGGGCATCCTGTGCAAAATTGGATGTCTCGCTGCAAAAAGTGAAGCATGCGTGGTGAAAAAAAACATTTGCAATGGTTCCACGTAGCTTCAAACGGTAATGCATATTCAACAACGATGTTCTAGTATCTCCAGATAGATAGGTGCACAATGCAGTCAGTTTCTGACATATATAAGTGCACTATAGCACATCAATTGTAAAGAGTGAATATAATCTTTCAACATTTTATACTATGGATATAAAAGTTTTGATAAACATGTGTTTAAATAAACGAAGACAGTATGTGAAAAACTGCAGAAACTTATAGACATGGTCTATATGGTCGCTGCCCATACACATATGTATGCATATGTATTTGTATAGACGATATATATATATATATATATATATATATATATATATATATATATATATATATATATATATATATATATATATATATATAAAATGTAGATGGATATGTGTGTATGTCTATGTGTGTGTGTTCATAGATATGAGTTAATAATAATATTTATATATCAGAATTTTTAAGTTATGTAATTGTTTATCTCCAAACTCCATAAAGGACGCAAACAGTCTTAGATCCAACAATAACAAAGCCACGACTAGGCTCTGTTGATAGCCTAAGCTCAACTCTCTGCCTTAGCTCTGTTGACAGCTTAAGGTCAACCCTCAGCCTTAGATTAACCCTCGGCGTAGCTCGTTCGTTAGCCGTAGCTCAAACCTAAGGTTAGCTCTGTTTATAGCTTTAGCTCAACCTACATCCTTAACTCTGTTCATAGTCTGAGCTCAACCCTTCGCTTAGCTATTTCGAAAGCCTTAGCTCAACTCTGACTTAGCTCTGTAGATATCCTAAGCTCCAACTCTCTGGTCGCTGTTTCGATATCCTAAGCTCAACTCTAACTTAGCTCTGATGATTTCCTAAGGTCAACTCTGGCTTAACTTTGTAGATATCCTAAGCTTAACCACAACTTAACACTGTAGATATCCTAAGCTCAACTCTGGCTTAGCTCTGTAGATATCCCGAGCTCCAACTCGTTGGTCGCTGTTTCGATATCCTAAGCTCAACTCTGGTTTAGCTCTGTAGATATCCTAAGCTGAACTCTCTAACTTAACTCTGTAGATATCCTAAGCTCAACTCTGGCTTAGCTCTGTAGATATTCTAAGCTCAACTCTAGCTTAGCTCTGTAAATACCCTAAGCTCCACCTCTGACAAAGATCGAAGTTGGCACTAACCTGCAGGTAACGATAATCAGGAGAAACTCCGGAAGTAAGGGGGGGGGCAGGAAGTGGGGGTCAAAGGTTAAGATAAAGACGATGGTGGAAGATAAAGCAGGCGCATTAAGGGAGTTGGTGACGGGGAAATGTCTGGTTTCAGTTTGAGGGAAAGTTGATGTGGTTTCTTGAATCAAGTATTCGGCTAACGTAGTGGACGACTTCAAAAGACAATAGGAATCAATCGTTTATCTAGCGGAGGCGTCGTGGAAGAACGGTAGATGACCTGACTAACTTTAGGGAAAGTAAAGGCCGCTGGCCTAACGGACAACTCCATGAATCAAGCCTTCAACTAGCCTAACAAACAACTCCATGAATCTAGCCTTTAACTAGCCTAACGGACAACTCCATCAATCTAGCCTTCAACTAGCCTAACGGACAACTCCATCAATCTAGCCTTCAACTAGCCTAACGGACAACTCCATGAATCAAGCCTTCAACTAGCCTAACGGACAACTCCATGAATCTAGCCTTCAACTAGCCTAACGGACAACTCCATGAATCTAGCCTTCAACTAGCCTAACGGACAACTCCATGAATCTAGCCTTCAACTAGCCTAACGGACAACTCCATGAATCTAGCCTTCAACTAGCCTAACGGACAACTCCATGAATCTAGCCTTCAACTAGCCTAACGGACAACTCCATGAATCTAGCCTTCAACTAGCCTAACGGACAACTCCATGAATCTAGCCTTCAACTAGCCTAACGGACAACTCCATGAATCTAGCCTTCAACTAGCCTAACGGACAACTCCATGAATCTAGCCTTCAACTAGCCTAACGGACAACTCCATCAATCTAGCCTTCAACTAGCCTAACGGACAACTCCATGAATCTAGCCTTCAACTAGCCTAACGGACAACTCCATGAATCTAGCCTAAGGCCGGCCTAGCGCGACTCTTTTTGTTTTACGCAGACCAGATGAATGAAAATCGATACCGTACATGATGTAAGTATCGGTGCCAGTCAGCTGGTCGATTCCAGTCCGCCCAGTGGTCTGAGAACTGGGTTCCACGACGTAGTTCAAACATAAACATCGATCTTCAATCAGCAATACACGTTAGGGTTAGTCAATAGAATCAGCAATACATGGTCGGGTTAGTCAGTGGATTCAGCAATACAGGTTAGGGTTAATGGAATCAGCCATAAATGTTAGGGTTAGTCAATTGAATCAGCAATACACGTTAGGGTTAGTCAATAGAATCAGCAATACATGTTAGGGTTAGTGCATACAAGCAAGGATAGATGTTAGGCTTGCCACTGGTCTGGTGATTACGGTAACTGGATGACCATTTGGTACGAAGTGTCGATGTATGAATTGTGTGTGGTTTGTAGAGTACAAATCGTTGTGTGGTTTGTAGATTACAATCATTGTGTGGTTTGTAGATTACAATCAGTGTGTGGTTTGTAGATTACAATCAGTGTGTGGTTTGTAGATTACAATCAGTGTGTGGTTTGTAGATTACAATCATTGTGTGAGGTTTGTAGATTACAATCATTGTGTGGGGTTTGTAGATTACAATCATTGGGTGGGGTTTGTAGATTACAATCATTGTGTGGGGTTTGTAGATTACAATCATTGTGTGGGGTTTGTAGATTACAATCATTGGGTGGGGTTTGTAGATTACAATCATTGTGTGGGGTTTGTAGATTACAATCAGTGTGTGTGGTTTGTAGATTACAATCATTGTGTGTGGGTTTGTAGATTACAATCATTGTGTGTGGGTTTGCAGATTACAATCATTGTGTGGGGTTTGTAGATTACAATCATTGTGTGAGGTTTGTAGATTACAATCATTGTGTGGGGTTTGTAGATTACAATCATTGGGTGGGGTTTGTAGATTACAATCATTGTGTGGGGTTTGTAGATTACAATCATTGGGTGGGGTTTGTAGATTACAATCATTGTGTGGGGTTTGTAGATTACAATCATTGTGTGTGGGTTTGTAGATTACAATCATTGTGTGGGGTTTGTAGATTACAATCATTGTGTGGGGTTTGTAGATTACAATCATTGTGTGGGGTTTGTAGATTACAATCATTGTGTGGGGTTTGTAGATTACAATCATTGTGTGTGGTTTGTAGATTACAATCATTGTGTGGGGTTTGTAGATTACAATCATTGGGTGGGGTTTGTAGATTACAATCATTGTGTGTGGGTTTGCAGATTACAATCATTGTGTGAGGTTTGTAGATTACAATCATTGTGTGGGGTTTGTAGATTACAATCATTGTGTGGGGTTTGTAGATTACAATCATTGTGTGTGGGTTTGCAGATTACAATCATTGTGTGGGGTTTGTAGATTACAATCATTGGGTGGGGTTTGTAGATTACAATCATTGTGTGGGGTTTGTAGATTACAATCATTGGGTGGGGTTTGTAGATTACAATCATTGTGTGGGGTTTGTAGATTACAATCATTGTGTGTGGGTTTGTAGATTACAATCATTGTGTGGGGTTTGTAGATTACAATCATTGTGTGGGGTTTGTAGATTACAATCATTGTGTGGGGTTTGTAGATTACAATCATTGTGTGGGGTTTGTAGATTACAATCATTGTGTGTGGTTTGTAGATTACAATCATTGTGTGGGGTTTGTAGATTACAATCATTGGGTGGGGTTTGTAGATTACAATCATTGTGTGTGGGTTTGCAGATTACAATCATTGTGTGAGGTTTGTAGATTACAATCATTGTGTGTGGTTTGTAGATTACAATCATTGTGTGGGGTTTGTAGATTACAATCATTGTGTGGGGTTTGTAGATTACAATCTTGGAGTGGGGTTTGTAGATTACAATCATTGTGTGTGGTTTGTAGATTACAATCAGTGTGTGTGGTTTGTAGATTACAATCATTGTGTGTGGGTTTGTAGATTACAATCATTGTGTGTGGGTTTGCAGATTACAATCATTGTGTGAGGTTTGTAGATTACAATCATTGTGTGTGGGTTTGTAGATTACAATCATTGTGTGTGGTTTGTAGATTACAATCAGTGTGTGTGGTTTGTAGATTACAATCATTGTGTGGGGTTTGTAGATTACAATCATTGTGTGGGGTTTGTAGATTACACACCTGTTGATGACTGTTCCCGTCGGAGATGTGTAGAAATGGGTAGTAGGAGTAAAGAGAGAGAGAGAGAGGGAGTGGAGAGTAGGAGTGGGAATGGGGAGTGGGAGTGGGGAGGGGTGTGGGGAGGGAGGGAGTAAGTGAGAGGGGGATTGTGGCGAGTAGGGGGGTGAGTGGGGAGGGTGAGTGGGGAGGGTGAGTGGGGAGGGAGGGAGAGGGGGATTGTGGCGAGTGGGAGGGTGAGTGGGGAGGATGAGTGGGAGGGTGAGTGGGGAGGGTGAGTGGGGAGGGTGAGTGGGGAGGGTGAGTGGGGAGGGAGGGAGAGGGGGATTGTGGCGAGTGGGAGGGTGAGTGGGGAGGGAGAGTGGGGAAGGAAGGGGGTAGTTGAGAGGTAGAGTGCGCAGGGAGAGTATGAAGAGAGAGAGAGAGAGAGAAGAGGTAGAGTGGGGATGGATAGTGGTGAGGAAAAGTGAGAGTAATAATAGAAAGGAACAGTTGGAGGAAGGAGTGGAGAGGATGAGTAGGGACGAAGAGTGGGCATAGTGAGTAGTAGGACAAGAGGAAAATCCCCCGACACAAAAAAAATTCACAAATACCACATCAAAAAAAAAATAAAGTTTTAATTCATTACAGTTATTCACCAATAAAATTATAAGACAAAATGAAAGATAAATAATAGGCAAATCACATCTAGGTTATAATAAAACGCTAACAACAATCACCAAAATGCGTGTAATTAATTTGTAATTATTTCCATACACCATATCAAATTACGGTTTTGAGAATTTTAAAAATCAAATCACTTCACGTTATTATGGAATAATGGCAGAAAGTAGTCTCCATTCAGATGAATATTTGCACTCCTCTGTCTCTCTCTCTCTCTCTCTCTCTCTCTCTCTCCCCTCTCCCGACCCCCCCCCCCCCCATCTCACCCCACTTCACAAACTAGCGTTATATAATATTCTAAGACCCGACAGCCCCAATGCTGATATCAATATTGCATAGGCTTATGCCCAGCGCAGCGGACCTGCAGTGTTGGACCCAGTGGCTGAATGTCAGAACTCGGGGGGGGGGGGGGGGGGGGGGCGGGGGGGTGGGGGGGATGAGGGAAGTGGAGACATGAGGTGTAGTGATGAGCCTGGAAGGCATCGTTTTTTTTAAATCGATTGTAAATCAATATTGTAAACCACATTGGGGGGGGGGGGGGGTAGGGGTGTCAAAATCATGGTAAAAGATCTCTAAAATGGTTCACTTAACTTAGAAACTAAATATCTAATTTAAAATGTTAGCATTCTTTTTAATATAAATTTTAATATTAATTAAACGTATGTGTTACTATTCGTATGTATACTGTATGTATAGAACTATTTATAATTATATATATCATTTTACATATATATATATATATATATATATATATATATATATATATATATATATAATGCCTATGTAGTACAAGAAAACTGGATGGGATTTGAATTGACCAACGCTCAAGTCTCGTGGTGAAAGTGTGCCTGTCAGTGGTGTTGTCTATCGGTCATAGCAGCTAGATCAATGGACGATAAACCAGCCGGAATGAATTGCGTCCCTTTGCTTGAGTAGAGTGGTTGGATGGTGTACAAACAACATAAATATTCATGAGGGGAATGTTGAGCATGGTACATGGCCTAGCATCGCAAGTACCAAAAAAATATATATTTAAAATAAATAAAGAATATAAGATGATGATTGTAAGCAGAACACAAACACAAGGAAGATATAAGTTTACCCAAGGTCTGACCCAACACGGATTTGTCGAGTTCCTCAATATGGCTGCGTAGAAGCGAGTCGTTGAATGGCGATCATCTGACCATCCGTGATGCTGGTTTGTAAAACATCACGAAAAAAAAATGTATATTCTCCTTTTCGATGAGTACGAAATTCACTCCACACAGAAATATTACCGAAATAAAACAAACCTTTTTAATTTATTTAAACATTACAAGCAATTTTAAAAATTAATCTTTATCGCACACACGTTTAGGAAAAAAAAATTAAAAAAATCTAAACTTCCGAAGTCTGGGAGAGGACTTAGTATCAACCAAGAATTGCATTAACTACTTAAGCTTTCGAATATATCCACCTCAAGTTCTACACCTAAGCGCAGACCGTCACTTGAAAGAATACAAACATAGGCAAGAACCTCCGCATACGTGAAGGAAGGCGCGCGAAGCCTAGCACGTCGTGAGCTCAAAGCCAGGAGGATGCATCCATTTTATATCTCTACATCTTCACATGATCGAGCAAGAGTCGGACGCCATCTTGAATTTCTAGAGCGCGGATCTCTGTCGCGCGAATGCAGGCAGCGGCTACACTCTACAAGCTGCGTGGCATGAAAGAAAAAAAAAAGGGGGGGGGGGATTTTTTTTTCCACCCGCGATGTAAAAGAGAAGTTGAAGCATCGAGAATCTAAGCTACATATTCATTCTGAGGTGTCTGTTTTCAAGGTCGTTGATATTCCTTAAGCATATGATGAAAGAATTATTTTTTTTTTAAATAAAAAATTAAACCACCCTCTCACTCACTTTCGGTAGGGATGGCTGTCGATCGTGTTGTAATTTATGACGGTCAATCAGCTCACTGCATGCATGCACGTAGATGTGCAGGTCATTCCTCGCAGTTGGACGTGACACACAGGTGCATGTTAATGTTTCAATGTGTTGGGGCTTTCTACATTCAATGGTACACATTCAGACAGTCAATGGTACACATTCAAGCATTCAATGGTACACATTTAGGCATTCAGTGGTACACATTCAAGCATTCGATGGTACACATTCAAGCATTCAGTGCTACACATTCAAGCATTCAGTGCTACACATTCAAGCATTCAATGGTGCACATTCAAGCATTCAATGGTACACATTCAAGCATTCAATGGTACACATTTATGCATTCAGTGGTACACATTCAGGTATTCAGTGGTACACATTCAAGCATTCGATGGTACACATTCAAGCATTCAATGGTACACATCCAAGCATTCAATGGTATACATTCAAGCATTCAATGGTACATATCCAAGCATTCAATGGTACATATTCAAGCATTCATTGGTACACATTCAGGCATTAAATGGTACATATTCAAGCATTCAATGGTACATATTCAAGCATTCAATGGTACACATTCAGGCATGCATTCAGTGGTACACATTCAGGCATTCAATTTGTACACATTCAGGCATTCATTGGTACACATTCAAGCATTCAATGGTACACATTCAGGCATTCAATGGTACACATTCAGGCATTCAATGGTACACATTCAAGCATTCAATGGTACACATTCAGGCATTCAATGGTACACATTCAAGCATTCATTGGTACACATTCAGGCATTCAATGGTACACATTCAGGCATTCAATGGTACACGTTCAAGCATTCAATGGTACACATTCAGGCATTCAGTGGTACACATTCAAGCATTCGATGGTACACATTCAAGCATTCAGTGCTACACATTCAAGCATTCAGTGCTACACATTCAAGCATTCAATGGTGCACATTCAAGCATTCAATGGTACACATTCAAGCATTCAATGGTACACATTTATGCATTCAGTGGTACACATTCAGGTATTCAGTGGTACACATTCAAGCATTCGATGGTACACATTCAAGCATTCAATGGTACACATCCAAGCATTCAATGGTATACATTCAAGCATTCAATGGTACATATCCAAGCATTCAATGGTACATATTCAAGCATTCATTGGTACACATTCAGGCATTAAATGGTACATATTCAAGCATTCAATGGTACATATTCAAGCATTCAATGGTACACATTCAGGCATGCATTCAGTGGTATACATTCAGGCATTCAATTTGTACACATTCAGGCATTCATTGGTACACATTCAAGCATTCAATGGTACACATTCAGGCATTCAATGGTACACATTCAGGCATTCAATGGTACACATTCAAGCATTCAATGGTACACATTCAGGCATTAAATGGTACACATTGAAGCATTCATTGGTACACATTCAGGCATTCAATGGTACACATTCAGGCATTCAATGGTACACGTTCAAGCATTCAATGGTACACATTCAGGCATTCAGTGGTACACATTCAAGCATTCGATGGTACACATTCAAGCATTCAGTGCTACACATTCAAGCATTCAGTGCTACACATTCAAGCATTCAATGGTGCACATTCAAGCATTCAATGGTACACATTCAAGCATTCAATGGTACACATTTATGCATTCAGTGGTACACATTCAGGTATTCAGTGGTACACATTCAAGCATTCGATGGTACACATTCAAGCATTCAATGGTACACATCCAAGCATTCAATGGTATACATTCAAGCATTCAATGGTACATATCCAAGCATTCAATGGTACATATTCAAGCATTCATTGGTACACATTCAGGCATTAAATGGTACATATTCAAGCATTCAATGGTACATATTCAAGCATTCAATGGTACACATTCAGGCATGCATTCAGTGGTATACATTCAGGCATTCAATTTGTACACATTCAGGCATTCATTGGTACACATTCAAGCATTCAATGGTACACATTCAGGCATTCAATGGTACACATTCAAGCATTCAATGGTACACGTTCAGGCATTCAATGGTACACATTCAAGCATTCAATGGTACACATTCAGGCATTTAATGGTACACATTCAAGCATTCAATGGTACACATTCAGGCATTCAGTTGTACACATTAAAGCATTCAATGGACAAATAGTACACATACCAGCATTCAATGGTCAATAACACACATCCCAAATCTCAATGGTACACATCACAGCATTCAAGGTCTATAGGTAAACATCCCAATATTCAACGGTAATCATCCTAGCAGACAACACCTTAAGCTTAACATTCCAGCATTCAAACGTTTAACATCCCAAGTTATTGTACCTGCAGATGCATGTTACGTTTATCCTTTCTCAGTGCCAGTCATAAGCAGGTGAGGTTTGTTGACACCATCATTCTAAATGTTAACACCCCTCCCCCCCACCCCCACCCCCATCGCTTTCTTAACTATCAGGGTTAACATCTGTTTTAAAAAATACTATATATATATATATGTATGTATGTATGTATATATATATATATATATATATATATATATATATATATATATATATATATATATATATATATATATATATATATATAAGCAATGTAGAAATTATTAGTGTGTGATTAATGAATATTGGAATACAGCATTAGTTATACGAAATATGAGATTATACGAATAAATCTATACAGATCTAGGTTCTTTGTTGGTATCCAGCTTTATGGATCTTTTCTGCTCTTGATTAAGGCAGCGGCCTAAAACTTGGTGGCTTACAATACATTGCTATTCAGGGGTGGGGGGGTGGTGGAGGGTGTGGATGGAGGGGGTGGGTGGAACATCACTACTTCCCTAGGCTAGTCCAGCATAAATCCCTCCCCTCACATCTACTCCCCTCATTCCCTCCTCCATTCCCTCATTCCTCCATCCTCTTTTACCCCACCCCCTCTCCCCTCCCCCGCCAGCCATTTTCCTACTAGTCGAGGAAGACAGACAGCAATATTGGTAAATATTAGCCGGGTACCGGGGTGAGGCGCGGTGGCCAAGTGAAATCAACTCGTCTAGCGAGCACGCGCAGGCTCGAGCTAGCACGCAACAGTCTTGGGCGCGTCCACTGTCAGCGTCGGGGGGTGGCAGGCTGCGGGATGTGTAGGTTTGAGTGTAGGGGCGGCTGGGAGCAAGTTGTGTTTGCACCGGATGAATAATGGCATCGCCCACTTGGTCGATCGCCTCTACTGATCTTTATGGAAGAGGAAGTATGGGATACCGTTTGCGCACTGTTTACAAATAAAATAATTAAATTCACCTGTTTGTCTAAATTCGCACAATATTTATGGGAGTATTTCACACAGGTAAAATTTGACTGCCAAAAGAAAGAATTTTAAAAAAAATCATCAATATAACATGTAATCAGTGAGCGAGATTCAAGGTCATGTGACTCGCTAAGTACAATCAGGTTACATAACCCCGTTTAATTCCCAGTGGACAACAAGTTATTTACAAAAGACTTGTAGGTCAGACAAAGTAACCAATGACAAACAACTTTAGTATGAGTTATTTTAATTTGCGGGAATTCCCCGTACGTTTACTTTCCCCAATAAAAAAAATGTCCAACACAAGAGTAATAATACTAATAAATAACCTTACTACTTTGCGTTGAAAAATAAACAACTTGTAAATTTATCGATATAAGATTATTAGATATTTTATTTCAGTATGAATTTCAAATAGCTCCAGAGCGGACAAACATTTTTTCCGATTCAAAAATGGAATTACTTCCAATAAGCTGTTGTTTTGTTTTTTTTTTTTTTTTTTTTTGGGGGGGGGGGGGGGGGGTTGTTGAGTGAAAATTACAGTACCCTTTCGAACCTGGCCGTCCATGTCGCAGGTGAAGTAGAGTTCATATGTTTCTGTGAAATCGGCATATTACGCCGTAATGCGGTCATTAGTATGCCCAGCGGCCTTTAATTTTATCAACGTGAGTCCGATACCTATTAGAGCTGAGCGGACTCAGGGACGTTTTACTGACAGTGACCCCTGGTGTAAGACTCAACTGATCGATTAAATGTAGAGAGCTAGACCGCTAACGCGAAAGTCTCGAGTTTGAATCCGGGTTCAAATCCGTGGAATGTCCTTGAATCCACCCAGCTCCGATAAGTACTCAACAAAGTCAGCTGGACATAGTGTTGACCACGGTATCCCTTCATATGCCGAGGTCTTTGAAACAGATGAACTCTACTTCATCTGCCCCATATGTCTTGAGCACGAACGGAAATGATGATGAAATGTTTATTGAATCATTCTTCTCGTATTTTCTAAGAAACATATTTTTTCATAATTTTAATTTACCAGGATTTTTAAAACATTAAACGCCCTGGTTAAAGCCAAGTGCCCAGAAAACTCCCAAAAGAGAATTTAGACATACGCCGTGTTTTTAAAATATGTGATTATTAAAATTTAAAAATTAAAATTATTTTTAAATAAAAAAAAATTATTCTATTTTTTTAACTGTTCATTTTTTATTTCTGCAGATTTGATCTTTGTATTAGTATTTCTTTCTTTGGTTAATAAAAGAAATTCAAACAAGATCCAACATTTTGTTTTCTTTAGTCGACACACGGTAAACAGACAAGCATTAACCATTAGAGAAGTGGGTGAGGAGGGGGGGGGGGTTAAACAAATCAAAACTATTGGTCCTGATGAAATAATTAATGTGATATATGTCAATGGTCATCGGGAGACTCATGAAACTGGACAAAAGCCAGTTTTTTTTAACGTTATGTTGCATTGATATAGACCTAGTTCCTCCTTAGACCTGATGATCCGTTGGGCAGATGAAGTAGACTTCACGTGTTTCTTTACTTTGTTCAACGTAAGTCAAGTAAGGTACCCATTAGAGCTGGGTGGACTCAGAGACGCCCTACATTCACAACTTCAAACCGAGATCCGAGCTCGAGACCTTAAGAGTAATAGCCAAATGCTCTACCATTCGAACACGCCGCCCCCCCCCCCCCCCCCCCATCTTTGTATACCATAGAACTATTGGAAAAAAATGAATTTCAAATACAACTGAACAAGTGACTTTGAATTGTAAAAATGAAATTATGCATCTGTATTAAGTATCTTATATATATATATATATATATATATATATATATATATATATATATATATATATATATATATATTTATTTATTTGTTTATTTATTTATTTATTTATTTATTTATTTATTTATTTATTTATTTATTTTTTATGTATATATATAAATCCTACACCCCTTCTCCTATTTAAAAAAACAACAACTAAAGAACGAAACAACAGCTGCATAAAGAACCGCATGTAAAAAACATAACCCCTCACACTTCAAGTCCAACTCACTAGCCTAAGAGTGTGAGAGCACCAGTAATCGGTTCAGCGATCAAGGATAACTCTGGTATGACTTGGTACACAATTTATTTTTTCGTCAATTAATTCAGCCCAAGTGCTTTCAAAGTGTTGTGTACTTAATTGGTACACTTGCCCTAAAAATATCGCACGTAAGTCGATGATATGTAAGTGATCGAAAACAAATTATGTAACTTAAAAACGGGGATAGGGGTGGTTTATCGTATTGCTTGAATACTTTGTTATTGCGGAAGTGAGTTGTTTTTTTATAAACGATAAGTAAAATGATGAGCGGTCGCCGGCTAATTATGTAAAGTTAATTGGATTGCAAGGGGAGGGAATAAAAAGACTTTTTTTTTAAAAAATATGTACATTTTACCCTAGTCCTTTAGCACACAAAAAATAAATTTAATATAATTTTTAGCGTTATATATAAAATGCTATATTATTATATTGAAAGTATATAGATCTAAGTCAGACTTCAATAAAACAATACAATTTTAGCCCTAAATCGAATCGTTACCAACATAATTATTATTAAGTAATTTCGGTTCTCTGAGTTTTATACAAACATTTTAGTTTTAACATTTTTTGTCTATAATTGTTTTAAATAGCTTTATTTTGTTTTTTAATAAATGGTATCAAAAACAAAAGGCATATTCTAGATCTAGAAAATTGTCAAATCTAATTATTGGCCAACTTTGCCAGAAAAAACTATTATGCGTAAGTTATATAATTTTTAATTCAGTGAAAAAGTATAGTATTTCGATTTTATTTTTTTTTGTTACTGTCTGTACTTTTTTGCCTACATTTAGTGATGATTTTATTTTAATCTACGTCGACACCATCCACTGTGGTCTAAAACTAGATATAGACCTCTCTAACCAACAATTCGACTCAAAAAAGTTTTTTATTTACCTTCAATCTGTAAAATGTTTGTTTCTTCAAAGAGGAATAATAATTGTAGGGTTCGAGGAGGGGATGCTTCTTCTTCTTCTTCGTTCTTAATTTTTAGTATGGAAGGGATCGAGCCTTATCTTTGCCGACTCGACCATGCTTCCATCACAATTAAGCGTTACGTGTCAACTGGTTATGCGCCATTGAGGCCATTGACTCCGATTTCAGTCTGCTTTTCTTTTTGGATTTGCTTCCAAAGCCTTTGTCCAACCAAGAACAAACTACAAGGCAGCAGTTGTTTGATTTTGGAGTTGTTTCTCCTAGAAGAGTGGCTGTCCCCAGCTAACGAGCCTCATCTGCCCGAAGGAGGGGATGCAGATCGAAAGTTTGTCCCCGGGCGCCGGGAAGGGTCGCTACGTTTCTGTCCTTACTCAGCTTCTTATCCTTTGTCCCATGGATTCCAGGTGAGGGCCGTCTTGTTAAGATGGATACAGGCTTCCTGAGACAGTGCAGTGTTTCTTTCACTAAAATGACGTCACACCTCAACCTACAATCCATCACCCCCCCCTCCCCAAGTTTCAGCTGAATTTTTCTTAAAACATCGATATTTTTCCAAAATCTTGTCAGAACTCTGTCAAGAGTATTTTAATCAATTCCTATTACAATTTATTTAAACAGTTTTCTAAAACGCGAAATAACGGCTAAAACTCGTTTTCGAATATTGCTTTTTTATAATGCAAAAGCGTGACGTCACAAAATCTGAACTCCCCTTCCTCCCTCACCACACACCGTCACAACATTACGCCCCCCCCCCTTACGAGTATGACGTCATTTATGACGACCCCTTAGACCAGGGGTCGGCAACCTGCGGCTCGCGAGCCCATGCGGCTCTTTTGATGTCAAGGTGCGGCTCTTCAGCTCCCTACACAAAGACTAATAATTATTTTATTTTATTTTAAAACTCATAAAATTATTGGTCTGCAACACTCGGTAATGAACCAGATAATAATAAATGTAAACAATAAACACTCGCTATTCACGTGAATTATAGGCCTATATATTTTAAAATGTACTTGTTTAATAAGAAAATAATTTATGAAATAGTTATTGGTGAAAACGCAATGTGCTTTACTACAGGCTAAACGATATTAGTGACAAAGCAAAGAAATAACTTATTAGCTAAAAATCCGACACATTTAACATAGTCATAACACAGGAACACACTGATTAAGTCGCGCTATCGACGAGGTGTCGGCGGCTGCGCCTGTTGCAGTTTTGCCGCTGAATATAGTAATACCCCTTACCCACTATGTAGGAGGCCCGATTAAGGGATGCCAAGTGCTAACATATCCGCTCTGGAACTATGGGCGCCAAAAAATGTATTGACGGAAATCGCACCCTCCCAGGCGCTGCCCATAAGAATTTTTTTTTTTGCAGAAACCTCTCCTGGAGTTTTCTCATCAACTCCACAAAGTTTCATGACGATCGGATAAAAAGTGTCAATCCGCAATCAACTTTAATTTGTCATAAAACGAATCGCTCCCTGCCGGAGCGCCACCCCTGCGAATTTGATTTATATTTTTACAGATCACTCGCCAGAAGTATTCTCAACAACTTTCTAATATATATATATATATATATATATATATATATATATATATATATATATATATATATATATATATATGTTACCACTGCCGACAGCGCCAAATGTTACCTCCACTGCCGACAGCGCCAAATGTTACCTCCACTGCCGACAGCGCCAAATGTTACCTCCACTGCCGACAGCGCCAAATGTTACCTCCACTGCCGACAGCGCCAAATGTTACCTCCACTGCCGACAGCGCCAAATGTTACCTCCACTGCCGACAGCGCCAAATGTTACCAAGAGTATCTACCCGCAAGCCAAATGTTACCGAGTGTATTTACTTGTGCTATCTTTGACCAGCACACAACATCGACCACAATACAGATACTCGAAAGTACAGGTTTACATTGATCTCTTTATTACATGAATCAATAGAAATGCTCCACATAACAATGCATCAATGTTCCACAAGAATACAATGAACCAACTGACCCCCACCGTCCTCACTAGTCCTCACATATCAGAATGCACGTGTCCATCGTTCCTATCCTCACAAACCACAACACGTCCTCACATATCAGTCTTCAACTGGGTTCTGCCCTTCTCTACCAGTCGTGCCGTCCTATTATATTCCACGTATTCGCAATACTTCCTATTCGTTGCATCAGACTATGAACTACGCAGCGGCTTTGTGTTCGTTATCAGTCCATACCCTGTATATCAGTTGCATCAGCCCAGTTTGGCCTTGATCGTGTCTTTAGTTGACAGACTGTATTGCGTTCTTATCGTCTCTAGTAACTACACTAGTTACATATATATATATATATATATATATATATATATATATATATATATATATATATATATATATATATATATATATATATATGTTAGGGGTTCGTCGAGAAATAAATATCTTACATCCCACTTCTGACACCAAATGTAAGGGGAGAACCGAGAGGTGATCTTATTCACTCATCCGTGCACCTTTGCGTGGTGACAAAGGGGTCTAATAGACCTGAGCGAAACTAATTTACATCTATACAACACCAATATTAAACTAAAAATAAAACATAGTAAACACACATAATATGCATTTATTTATCTTTGTTTGACGTCACAAAGGTTTATATGTTAAAAGCAAAGACACAATACAAATAAGACCTGGCCAGTCTTTCATATTCAAGAAAACAGCACTTGAATTTCTAATACAAGTCCAAAAGACAAATATAATAATCAAACTTACATTTCAATGCAGAATTAGTCACCGTGGTAACTGACATTAATTTATAGAAAACACACATATAAGTGTGAATAGCAAATCTACATTTACACAACTCAGAATTCACAAATGTCATATCCTCTAGCCCTAACTTAAATACTTGCACTGCTTATGTAATCTCAGAATCACACTTGTCAAAGTTATTCTTTCTAGTCCTAATTTCACTTGTACTGCTATGTAATCTCAAAATCAAAAACTTAAAAGACATCGTCTCTAGTTCTAACTTTACTACTTGCACTGTTATGTAATCCCAGAATCACACGGGTAAATGTTATCATCACTAACTCTGATCCCACTAATCAAACACGGTTAAAGTTCATCTATGAATACTCATCAGTACTCACAACAATCTAGCTCGACACTCAAGCGGCAGGAAGTTTCCAGCCACTGGAATAAACATTGAGCCACTGGTACAAACATTGGGCCACAAAGATAATGGCCACTGGAACGAAGAACACATCTACACGGCAGGAAGATTTCCAGCCACTGGTACAAACATTGGGCCACAAAGATAATGGCCACTGGAACGAAGAACATATCTACACGGCAGGAAGATTTCCAGCCACTGGAATAAAACATCTGGCCACTGGTACAAACATCTGGCCACAAAGATAATGGCCACTGGAACGAACAACATATCTACACGGCAGACGTTTGGCCACTGGTACAACATTGGCCACATGTATAAACATAGGTCACATATGTAAATATCTGGAACGAAGCACATATGTACAGCAACAAAACATCGGCTGGGACAATAATCCAGCCTTAGTGGCCAGCCTTCAAGGCTGCCACCATCAGAGGCCTAGACCATGGTGTCTAGCCTATGTGTCTGTGAGAGAGAGAGACCTCAACATAGTTGCCCTTCCTCATATATAGGTTAGTCTCACCCCCCTTATCATCTCCCTAGAGCTATAGAACCCGAGTTGGGCTCCGTCCCATCTCTCGACGTTCGAGATAACACCGGTCACTATGCACCCATGCGTTGAACACCCGATAACTGACCGCTATAGATCTTCCCGTAGTCTCAGGGCTAACTATCGTGTCATACACCGCTCGAGCTAACGTATGGCCACACGGCACTCCCGCCGCGTTTCACACCTAACAACTGACCACAACAGAGATCATGAGTAATGATTCTACCGGGACGTCCAGCGGCATGCCCGGACTCAACTTTAGACATAAATCACCTCGGGTGTCTTCCCATCACTACGTGCCACTCATGCACCTGCATAGAGCTCGTAGCCCTTAACGATCAGAGTGAGCCGATAACATTTTAATTAAAATTTAGATTTCCCTGGCCTGCTCATCCCCAATATCTTAGATTAACCCCTTGGGTTTCCGTAACTAGTCCTAGTCACCTTAGCCCCTTTAATAAGCACCCAAGTTACCATTTTACTTAAAAATAAACAATATAGTACCAGCCAACATGCTTACTTAAGAATCAACAATTTGGTACCAGCCAACATATATATATATATATATATATATATATATATATATATATATATATATATATATATATATATGGTGCCCTGTCAAAAGGACCTGGGACAAATCGGCCCCGTCAAAACGGCCCCGTTAATATGACCCCGTCAAATCGACCCCGTCAAAATGGCCCCGTCAAAAGGGCCCCGACTTATTGGCTCCCGTCAAATGGGCTCCCGTCATAATGACTTGCGACATATAGGCTCCCGACAAATGGGCTCCCGACATTTAGGCTCCCGACAAATAGACTTCCGACATATTGGCTCCCGACAGATAGGCTCAGGACATATTGGCTCCCGACAAATGGGCTCCCGACATATTGGCTCCCGACATAAGGGCTCACGATAAATGGGCTCCCGACAAATGGACTCACGACATATTGGCTACCGACAATTGGGCTCCCGACATATTGGCTCCCGACAAATGGGCTCCCGACAGTTGGGCTCCCGACAAAAGGACTCCCGCCATATTGGCTCCAGACAAAATGGCTCCCGACAATTGGACTCTAGACAAAAGAAATCCAGACATATTGGCTCCCGACTAAATGACTCCCGACTTATTGGCTCACTATAAAATGGCTCCGGTTAAATAACTCCCGACTTAAAACACTTCCCGACAATGAAACCGTTTTCTGAGGAGTTATCACATTTTTATCTTTAAACAGTTCGCTTTCTACAAAGTTTCGAGTTGTGTAATTTTATATTAACCTGATTTAAGTGCATGCTGA
Organism: Physella acuta; assembly: GCF_028476545.2. Classification (NCBI taxonomy): domain Eukaryota; kingdom Metazoa; phylum Mollusca; class Gastropoda; family Physidae; genus Physella; species Physella acuta. Next base: position 93,810 of record NW_026731584.1, read on the forward strand.
GCTGTTGTTTACGCCACACGACCCAAGCTCAGCTGTTACACATTTTGCGTTTGTTGTCTAGGTTTTTCACATGTTAATTTCAATGTACGGATGTCCACATGGACCCCCTCCCTCCTTCCCAGTCCACAACAGTCGATGTTAATCGACAATCCACCCACCATGTTGACGTCATAAAAGGATGACGGCTAGAAAACATGCTTTTGAAAAATTGATCCCTGGACTACAAAAATAACAAACGAAGATGTTAACTATCATACTAGCTAGTATTACAAGGCGTGGGGGAGGGGGTGGTCAATACATTATGCATGCCTTTTGAGCAATGTGTTAGTCTACTTTAAATCGCAAGCCTAGGAAATAGTTCATAAACGATACATTTATCTACTCGATACTTGCGAGGCTAAAAAGAGGGGTGAGATGGGGGTCGGCTCGGGAAAAAAACTTGAAAGAGACAACAAAGCGTTTATGTACGTCAGCATCGCCCTTTGTAAAACTTACTAAGGGGAGATAATTCCAAGTATAGGCCATAAAAGTTTACTATTATATTTCTTGTAAAACAAAAAAAAAGTAAACGTATATAAAACTGAAGTTTCTAGTATTATATTATTTTTTTTAATTTTTTGTAGGATACAAGATAGTACAGGATACAAATTCAACCACTATCACAAACACCTATTTAACATTGAAAAATGTACAATGGATTTCGGGTCCCTAACAAATGCCGCAAATAAGAACCGCGCATCACGAAAGCCTACTTCATATGTAGCGGCTTCTCGTGCCATGGACTTTGTTGTTTTTTTTTAAAGAATTTTGCCGGCGACAGCGTGTGTTTGGTTGTAGGGAAATAGAACTCGGCCTAGTTGGTGCCCATCCCTTGCCCCATCCGCCACAGTACACTTTGGAGGATCAGTCAAACAGTTACGTGTACTCTATTTGGCTATCAAAAGGGGGCAACGAGTCAAAGAAGTCATATTTTTTTAATAACCTGGAAGCATATTGACTGTAATTGTATCGTAGGGACCCTAACCTTTCATGTGTATAATGGGCTGCAGCATCCTACACCCCTAAGTAAAAATGTAACAGATGACCACTAAACTAAAAATTAATACAGTACAAGAAATACTTTTTTTAAAAAATTAAGACATGGCGACCTAAAGCTAAAGACGCTTTATTATCTTAGTCTTATTTCTGTAGTCCATTGAGGAATGGTGGGTGTTGACATGAGCCATTATCATTATGTCGGGAGCCGTATTGACGAGAGCCAAAATAACGAGCCTTTTTGTCAGGAACCATATTGACGGGAGCCAATTTGTCGCGAGCCTAAATAACGGGAGCCTATATGACGGGAGCCACATAGACGGGAGTCAATTTATCGAGAGTCTTAATGACCGGAGCCTTTTTGTCATGAGCCAATTTAACGGGAGCCAATTTAACGCGAGCCTAAATGACGGGAGCCCATTTATCAGGAACCATATTGACGGGAGCCCTTTTGCTGGGAGCCCTTTTGTCTGGAGCCATTTTTGTCGTGAGCCTAATTGACTGGAGCCTAAATGACGGGAGCCTAAATGATATGAGCCAAATTGTCGGTTGTCGTAATGACGGGAGCCTATTTGTTAGAATCCTTATTGACGGGAGCCTTTTTGTCGCGAGCCTTATCGACGGTAGCCCTTTTGACTGGAGCCTAAATGACGGGATCCATTTGTCTATGAACCTTTTGACGGGGCCGATTTGACGGGGCTATTTTGACGGGGCCGTTTTGTCACGGGCCGGTTTGACGCCGCACGTATATATATATACGAGAAAAATGGCCCGTTGAGGAAGGATACACCGGGCGCTAGCTTGATAGTGCTGTCTCTTTTCTCTAAACTAAAACCAACCCACCCCCCCCCCCCACACACACACCACCCCCACCCCACCCCCACACACCACCCCCCACCCCCACCCCCCACCCCCCACACACACCGCCCCCTCCACACACCGCCCCCCCCCACACACACCACCCCCCCCCCCACCCCTCCACCCCCCCCCCCCCCCCAAAAAAAAAACATGCCTACCGTCCCATTCAACGAAATATAATTATATACTTTTTCCAGTGTCCGCCCCTTCCCCGAAAATTCTACCCCCGCCCCCGAAAATTTCAAGTACCCCCACCCCTCTCTGGGGAGGAAAAAGTCTAAACTAAAACCACCCCACCCCCCACACACACCACCCCCCACCCCCCACACACACCACACCCCCCCCCCCCCCCCCCCCAAAAAAAAAACATGTCTACCGTCCCATTCAACGAAATATAATTATATACTTTTTCCAGTGTCCGCCCCCTCCCCGAGGGGGGGGGGGGGGTCTCAGACATTCTTACGCGGGGGGTGGGGCTTCGCCCCTACCCGAAGAATTGTATGCAAGAAACTCTTCACGCAAACCATTAAGATTAGACAACATTTCCTTTTTATTCAATGTTAACGCGAAAATCAATGACGTCATATAACTTTGAGCACTCTCTGGGTTTGAGATTATTTTCTACTCTGTGCGCTAAATGTGTCGACGTCATACTTCGTTTTTCGAATTACTGTGCATGTTTTTATTTTCCTTGTGTTTTCTCTAGAGCGTTCTTGTCAGATAGATAGATAGACAGACAGCGAAACTATTATTATAGATATATATATATATATATATATATATATATATATATATATATATATATATATATATATATATATATATATATATACATATACCTTATCCTATTCAAAGATCGTAATAGTAATATTGAAATTAAAATGTTAGTGGCTCTTTAAAAGGTGGGGAATTTTGTAAATTGTGAATTTTGGCTCTTCTGTCTCAAAAGGTTGCCGACCCCTGTTCTTTACGACACAGCAATGTTGCAACTTGATAGATATGTATTATACGGGTTGTATTTTTTTGTGTTACTTCCCATATACTAGTTTATACAAATAAGGGAAACAACTAGAATTGTGTTATCAAATTGACAAAAAATACCAATACCCCAGTGAAAATATAATAATTGTGTAAATCCTTGTTGATTTTTATTTCTTTTCTATAAGTATTAATAAATTGTATGTACTAATTTTGTCTGCCTTTAAAAGTTTATTGATATTAATAGAAAAAATACCCCTAATTAAATTACGAAACTTGTAATTATGTAAGATAACTTTGTTTTAATAAAATGAATTCCTTATTTTCAATTAATGTGACAAAGATGTTGCCCGTTATCTCAATATATAAATTTAAAAAAATCTACCCCCTCCTCTCTCCCCCTCTATCCACCCTACCCCCAGACATGATAACCCCACAATCCCTTTAACTGTTCCAACGACCCCACTACCCACCGCAACATCAATATCCAGAACATATTTAAAGTTCTAAATCTTGTCTCTTTCCCCTCATCTTTCACACTGCAACCTTTTGAAAACTCAATGCGACCACTACAACACCCTTTCAACTAGTCAACTTAAGTTGTTTCCCTACATAGAAAATGCTTCACTGTCCCATTGACCCTCTCTGAAAAATTTCCTTTCCTCTCCCCACCCAGACTTCTGACACTTTCATTTGACCTTCACCCCTTTTACTGTCATCCTTTGCAATTTTTTTTATAATCAAATACATGACATCATGTAAATATTCATTATGTACATTTGCAAAACCTTTCGTTTTCATTTGGTGTTCAAAATTATGTTAAAAAATAAATTTGATGTTGATGTACTTGTTTTAATTGCAAATAAAAGTATTTAAAAAAAAAAAAAAAAAATACAGGTTTTCGTAACCGGCACAACTTCAACCGTCACACCTACCCGCCCCCTCCCCTAAGCCAAGTATCCCCATGTTATATTGCCCACATAACTTGATCCCCCTCGTCTCCATGACCACACCCCCTTGTTGAAATACTATGCTAAATACTGAGGATGATGTATTATCAAAATACATATCCAACAACATAAATTTGACTCCCACCCCCATGTCCCTACCTCGTTTCGCATAATTTATTATTTGTCATTAAGGTTCCTATTGTTGCTTATTTGTGTATTGTTTTATTTACACAGCCTACAAACAAACATGGTAAAGACATTATTTGACACTATTTTACTATTATCTTGTATGTATTGCACTTTGGTCCACAACGTACAAAAAGACCCCAACGACCCCTCCTTCTTTTATATGTATTCATTTTATTAAATTAATACTTACAATTGTTTTGGTAACTTTAATAATATTTTTAAAAATTGTAAAAAAAAAAACATTCTCAACAAAACTGTAAAAACATATAAGCCTATCACTGTAAAAATACTTTTTTTGTATTTCTTTATTTCTAGTAATCTTCATTTGAATTGTTGATCGACAAATCCTTTTTAGTAATGTTCACCATTTTGTTCATGTAATGATAATTTTTGTAAATTTTTGAACTATTTGTATATGCTGATGTAATTATTTATATTTGAAAATAAAAGTATTTTAAAAAAAGAAAAAATATATATATATATAGATCTACAAGATTTTTTTTACGAACTCTAAAGTGAATATTGTTATTAGTCGTTTAAAACTATGCTCATAAAAAAAAAATCTACAAGATTTTTTGTGTTAACTAAATTACTCGCACGCAGTAGTCGGCAACCTGCGGCTCACTAGTTGCATGCGGTTCTTTCGATGTCAATATGCTGCTCTCTAGTTATATAATAATTATATTCTTTTATTATAGAAACTAAAAAAAATATACTGTAAAAACAAAAACTTTAAACGAAATTAAAAAACAATGAGAATAGGTGGAGTAGAGTGTATATGGACAGTTGACAGCCTAGGGCATTATGCCCAGCCCCACAACTATGCTGTGGCCAGCTCTGTAGCAATGGTTCCAAGCTTTCCACTACCGAAGTGCACATACACATGTTAGTGGCTCTTTAAAGTCTGGGAAATTTTGTAGATTGTAACTTTTGGCTCTTCCGTTTCCAAAGCTTGCCGATCCCTGCCTTAGACAGTTAGTCACAGATTTCCTCCGTTCAGCGACATTTTCTTTAGCTAACTGAATGTTTAGATTTTGTTTGTCGCGCCAATTTAGATGTTTGAATTTCCATGTTTTGATCTTTGAGTTTTGAAGTTTAGTTCCAGACTTGTGAAATGGATTTATCGTCATTTCTTTTAGCAGAATGTTGACTGGTCACTTGCATATTTTCATTCGAGGACGCCGCCTCCCGGACGAAATAGTAAAAAGCAAATAATTTAAATAGAAAAATATATATAATTTAACCAGTGCTCGACATCCCTTCCCCCAGTTTCTTCCAGGCATTTCTTCGGGGGGAGGGGGCTGTTACGGGTCAGTTGTAGGTTAGACTAGAATAGGATAGAATGATCTAGAATTAGGGGAGAGTGAGTGTGTGAGTTGAGTTTACCCTAGAATATTGTTAACCCCGGTGTGTTTGTGTATTGTTATCCCAAGGTCGAATGCGGTATAAAAGCTGGAGTGAATGGTTGTCAGGGGTTTGTTAGTTGGCAGGGTTAGGTCGAGGGCTATGTTGTGATGTGATATGTGAGACCTAATAAACGTATCGAACGTTAACCCGAGTCGTTCTTGAATTCGAATCTAACCCGGACGTAACAACTGGTGGCCAGTATTAAAGTAAAGATAGCGCAATCATCAGAACGTCATTACCACTGGATATCACCATCACTAGACGTCACCATCGCTAGACGTCACCATCACTAGACGTCATCATCACTGGACTATACCATCCTGGGACCATCAGAGCGTCAGTACCACTGGGAGTCACCATCACTAGACGTCACCATCGCTAGACGTCACCATCACTAGACGTCATCATCACTGGACTATACCATCCTGGGACCTTACCTGAACAGAAAGTCGCAATCAGAACGTCATTACCACTGGACGTCACCACCACTAGACGTCACCATCCTGAGACCTTACCAGAACAGAAAGTCGCCATCACTGGGTTCTACCATCCTTGGACTTTATCAGAACAGGAAGTTGCCATCACGGGATTCTACCATCCTTGGACTTTATCAGAACAGAAAGTCGCCATCACTGGGTTCTACCATCCTTGGACTTTATCAGAACAGAAAGTCGCCATCACGGGATTCTACCATCCTTGGACTTTATCAGAACAGAAAGTCGCCATCACTGGGTTCTACCATCCTTGGACTTTATCAGAACAGAAAGTCGCCATCACTGGACTCTACCATCCTGGGATTTTACCAGCACAGAGCCTTGCCGTCACAGGACTTTTGTCTTTGTCGCTCCAGGTCTTTTTCTTCACATGACCCGGCCATTACAGGATTTACCATTGTTTTCGAAGGGCTAAAGTAGTGGAAGGGACTACTACAAGAGATTTGTATTTGAGGTAAGTGTTTTTGAATTAGTCTGGGGCACGGTACTCACAACCGGGGATTACCCTTGCCTAACATTATATTGGGTATTACGATTTTGGCATCCAATCCTAAGTGGATAAGGTGAGATGGCTAGCGAAGGCTTAACGCTAGAGCATTTTATAGCGTTAGGGGAAAGATGTAAACTAGAGGGAAGGGAGCTGTTGGAATGGGCTGAGACTAAATTGTTAGAGGCGGAGGCTAAGGCTAGGCAGCAGGCTGAAAGGGACGAGAGGGCTGCAGACAGGGCACTAACTAGGGCTAAAATTGAATCAGAAGAAAGACTAAAATTGAAGGAGCTGGAACTAGCAATGGAGAAGGGGAACAGGGAGGAAGACATAAAGAGCAGGGGTAGGGCACAGACCCCAAGAATTAAGCTGACTGGACTGAGAAACAGTAGGGACCAAACAGATATGGAGGTGGTGGTTGACATTTTTGAAAGGGAAGCCCGAGAAATAGGGTTAGAAGATAAGTTTTGGTGCCACGAGTTTAGGAAAGTTCTGCTAGATATAGGCTGCGAATCGTGGTTAACAGAATTGGGAGCAGAAGAGAATTATGGGAAGCTGAAAAGGGAGGTCCTAAAACACTTTGGTTTGACGGAGCAAGGATACAGTGATAAGTTTAATAGCGCCCAACCATCAGAACAAGATAGAGCAGGGAGTTACATTAAGAGGGTACGACACTACTTGAGAAGATGGGTCGAAGCTAGCAAGTGTGACAAAACATTTGACGGACTGTTTGACCTACTCTTAAAAGACAAAATAGTGAGAACAGTCGGACAAGACATAAGACAGCACATCCTCAGACAAAACCCGAGGACAATAGCAGACGTAGAAAATGCCTGTGACAACTACTTTGACATCTACCCAGACAGAAAATTAAAACCGATCGACGTGACAGAGGACGCATTTGTTGCCCCCATGGCACTTGCATCAGGATCTAGGAATCCCTTTAGAGAGGACAAGGACAAACGAACCCTAAGACCTAGATCTAAGAGCCCCATTAGAGAGGAATGGGGCACAAGAAATGAAGTCACCCTTCAACGGGAGAGAAGAGGACAAAGCCCGGTCCAACCTAGGCCGAGTAGTAATATTAGTCCCAGAAGAAGCCCAATCACATGCTTTAACTGTGGGGCTGAGGGGCACATAGCGGCGGGGTGCCGGTCCAATCGTAGACAAATGGACATGAGTACAGAGGGAGAACGGTAGGCTTCAGGGACATTCAAGACATATGACTAGTACCAGAGTTCAGCGGGGAGTGCGGCGACTGTGGACAATGCCTAAGTCAAGTAAAGGGCGCTGTCCCTGTAGGGAACATTGGAGCTAATCGGAGATTCATAAGCGACAGAGGGTCACTTCCGATAGTTGCAGGAAAACTGGATGGGAGGACGGTGACCGTCCTACGGGATACGGGCTCTGTAGTCGTAGCTTGTCGAAAAGCTCTAGTCCCAAGAAATAGATGGACAAAAGAATGGATAACCATAAAGACCGCGGATGGAGATAAGAAAAGAGTACCAGGAGCTGTAGTCAACATAGAAACACCATACCTTACGGGAGAGTTCTTTGCCGTCCTTTTAGATGATCCACCCGCTGAACTTATAATAGGGAATGTAGCAGGCGCGAAATTACCGAGGGAAGATTCGCTAACATTAGCGGCGGTAGAAACCAGAGGACAACTTAGAGCAGGGGGCAACCAGAGAAATGAGCCGGGGCATAAGATTTTAGACCAAATAACGACATCGAAAGATTTTAAAATGCAACAGAGCGAAGACAAAACATTGGCTAGGTGGTGGAAGCTCGCGGAAAAGGGCAAACAATGTAAAACGATAGATGGGTTATTATATAAGATCATAAAACACAGCAAAACAGAAGATCAGATTAGACTAGCAATCCCAAGGGGACTTAGGCCCACCATCCTGAAATTAGGACACGACACACCTATGGCGGGGCACATGGGTGTAGCAAGAACGAAAGCCAGAATTATGTCACAATTTAGCTGGCCAGGGGCAGGGGAGGATATCAGGCGTTACTGCGAAAGTTGTGATGTCTGCCAGAAAAGCAAAAAGAATGTTGGTGGCAAGGCGCCTCTGGGTAGAACTGAGGTAGTGGGACAACCGTTTGAGAAAATCGCCGTAGATATTGTGGGGCCAATGTGACCTACTTAGGTCCAGTAATGTTTTATTTTGACATTGTGTTAATACCATATATGGATTGATGGTGCAACTACCGGGTATTTTCCACTGTCTTACTAAGAGTGTCTAAGACGTAGAAATTTTCCATCAAGATCTGATTGATTGATTTAGATCAGATGACCACCCCAACCAATGGCCACATGAGTTGAGGATAACCTCCCCTGTCGCCTAAGTCTTTAACTAGATCGCCCACAGGCGACACGAGGCAGTCCACCTTGATCAAGCAGTCCATCTTGACCATGCCGTCTATTTTGTCCGGCAATAGATTCTGACCATTTGAACGTGAGAGAACTTAAGTCCTGAGTGTGCTATGCATTCCTAAGTTGTTAAAGTGTTCTAATATTATATTACTTGTCGCCAAGTGATTTCTTGATGCTATAGCAGTGTTGTGTGACCTGTGGCTATTTTTATAAAGTGTTAGAATCTGTGATAGTATTTTTTCTTACGCTTTGTAAGTTGGGTTTTGTTATTTTCTAAATTAAATATTTTATCTCGTTTAACCTAGTGTTCTGCCACAACTGTGTTCGCTCATTAAAGGTTGTATGCAGATTGAATGAGTTGTTAACTTCAATAGTATCACTAGTTTTCCCTAGACATCGAAATCGAGCCCTAGTGTGTTGTTGAGTTAGTGTTCATTCATTTAGGCTTTAGGTCATTTGCATATAACCCCAAAAAAAGAATCCGGGGGCGTTCACCATCTATCTGGCTGGTAGATAGGTGTCCGTTACACCACTAACTCAAACGAAAAAAAAGAACAGATTCATACTCACAGCCGTAGACATATGCACACGGTGGCCAGAAGCCGTACCGCTGAAAAGTGTAACGGCAGCAGAGATCCAAGATGCGCTACTCTCCATCTTCACGAGGATGGGATTCCCGGAAGTCATACTCTCAGATAACGGGACACAGTTCACGTCGGAAATTTTCTGCACCGTGTCTAAAATGTTGGGGATTAAAATCATTCACTCTTCGGCATATCACGCCATGGCCAACGGGGCGGTAGAACGATGGAATGGAACTTTGAAGGAAATGCTAAAGAAAGTAGCTATAGACAAGGATGACGATTGGGACGTGTTCATCCCAGCAGCACTTTTCGCCTACAGAGAAGTTTCAAACGAAAGCACTGGTTACCCGCCATTCGAACTTATGTTCGGCAGGAAAGTTAGGGGCCCGATGAGCATCCTAAAGGATATCCTCACAGGAGAAGTAAGGGAATATAAGACAAGAGCTGCATATGACTACCTGCTGGACCTTAAGCAGCAGTTGCAAACGGCATGCAGTTATGCAACCCGCAAATCGGAAAATGAGAAAGATAAAGCAAAGAGCTACTACGATAGATCAGCCACAACCAAAGATATCAAAGTGGGGGATCATGTGCTGATACTGAAGCCCCAACTATTAAACAAACTTGAGCTAAGGTGGGCGGGACCTTACGAAGTCTTAAAAAAAATCGGAGACTTGGACTATGTTATTAAAACAGGGGACAGCACTAAGGTGGTCCATGTAAATCGGATGATGCTGTACCATCACAGACAAAAACCAGACGACAGCAAGGGACACCCCATGTTAGCGGCAGTGTCAGGAGTGGTGGAGGCAGAAGAAGAAAACCAAGTTTCACTAACAGATGAGGAGGACATGGTACCGGGTATTCCATTGGACACAATAAAAACTCCCGACATACTGGAGGAAACTAAGTTAAGTGATATCAAAATAGGAAACACCCTGACAAAAACACAGCGGACGGATCTAGACAAAATTATCCGAGTACACAGCTGTAATTAGCAACTTACCTGGAAAAACAAGTTTACTAGAACATAAAATAAAACTGACCAACACCAGAGCAATAAGAACGAAACCCTACTGCATACCATACGCCCGAAGAGAGCTTATGAAGAAAGAGATGGACGAAATGGAGAGACTGGGGATAATAGAGAGGTCCGACTCCGACTTCAGCGCACCCGTAGTACTAGTTAAGAAAAAAGATGGGTCGACACGGTTCTGTGTAGACTATAAGAGACTTAACGCAGTCACAGTCTACGACGCGGAACCCATCCCAGATACAGATGAGCTGTTCGCTAAATTAAATAGGGCAAAATATTTTACTAAACTCGACCTCACAAAAGGGTATTGGCAGATCCCCATGCAAAATGACAGCAAAAAACTCACCGCATTTGTCACACCCTGGGGCCTATTTCAGTTTAATTACCTGCCCTTTGGCCTATGCACGGCACCCGCCACATTCGCCAGATTAATGCGAGTCGTATTAAAAGACTTGGAAAATGTGGTGTCATTTTTTGATGACATCTGTATCTACAGCGAGACATGGGAGGAACACCTTATAGCAATAAAGGCGGTGTTCAATAGATTGAAGGACGCGGGCCTGACAGTAAGACCTACCAAATTAGAGCTAGGGGTTGAAAAAATTAATTTCCTAGGGCACATAGTGGGGAGGGGGCTACTGACACCAGAGAGAAACAAGGTAAACAAAATCTTAAACGTAGCAATACCCACCACAAAGAAAGAGGTAAGATCATTAGTGGGTCTTATAGGGTATTATGCTAAATTTATACCAGAATTCAGCGAGGCCAACGCAATACTGACAAACTTGGTAGCAAAGGGCAAACCTGAAAAGGTCGTGTGGTCAGATGAATGTAACCGTGCTTTAAGACTGGTCCAGAAACACTTGAACTCAGAACCATTTCTTATTTTACCTAATATTAATGAGCAATTTATTCTCAGGACCGACGCCTCGTCACGAGGTATCGGGGCAGCCTTGATGCAAATGAGAAATGGGGTCCTAAGACCAGTAAAATACATCAGTAGAAAACTCCAACCGAGAGAGACTCGGTACTCTACTATAGAAAGAGAGTGCCTAGCAATTGTCTGGGCCACAGGCAAACTAGCGTTGTATTTATACAACGCTAGCTTTGTACTGCAGACGGACTAGCGTGCTCTAAAATACCTTCATAAATGTAGGTTCAATAATGCCAGACTGACACGCTGGTCCTTACTGCTACAGGAATATAAATTTACTATAGAACACATTCCGGGGAGGGATAATCTTCTAGCTGATTTTTTGTCAAGAAATTTTAGATCGGGAGTCTGAGATGTAAATTATAATTTAAACCACAGATTTGTTTGTTTGTTTTTTTTTTGCTGTTTTTTTTCAGTTATTTTTACTCGGTTGTTTGTCTTGGATTCATGTACAAAGAGATGTATAAATGCATTATTTATTTACTCTCCTCTTGGTGTAGTATACCTGTCAAATCATTATTTTTTTTTTTTTTTTTTTTTTTTTTTAAATTATTTTATTTATTTATTTATCTATTTTGTCTCTGTTTGTTTTCGCCCTCTAGGTTAACTTAGGATTTGGGGATTTAGTTAGTATTTGTAGTATGTACTACAAATACTTGGGTGGGGGGTAGTGTTACAGGTCAGTTGTAGGTTAGACTAGAATAGGATAGAATGATCTAGAATTAGGGGAGAGTGAGTGTGTGAGTTGAGTTTACCCTAGAATATTGTTAACCCCGGTGTGTTTGTGTATTGTTATCCCAAGGTCGAATGCGGTATAAAAGCTGGAGTGAATGGTTGTCAGGGGTTAGTTAGTTGGCAGGGTTAGGTCGAGGGCTATGTTGTGATGTGATATGTGAGACCTAATAAACGTATCGAACGTTAACCCGAGTCGTTCTTGAATTCGAATCTAACCCGGACGTAACAGGGGCGGAGCGAACGAAATTGAATTTATATAGAAAATATATAACAGTTCGCCCCCCGCCCCCTGGAAATTTTACTCCGCCCCTCCCCCTCGAAAATTTCAAGTGCCCCCCCCCCCGGAGAAAATAGTCTGGAAGAAACACTGCCCCCCGGGCCATTAAGTCTACAACATCTATCTATCAAAGCATTGTGGCCTAGCTTTTCTTCTTGACGCCTTGTTATAATAACATAAAAAGACTAGATTGTTTTAAATAGCAGCTATGTGTAGGCCAATATAAGGATAAAGATAATTCTTAAAAATTGTTGAGTCGATTCTTGTGTTATTAGTAGCGCACGTACTACAATGTTTATGAAATGTAGAGTTCACAATGACATGACCAGTGTTTCTTTTAGGGGTGGGGGCACTTTAAACTTTCAGGATGGGATGGACATAGGTTAATGAATATATTTTCTAAATACATTAAATTTGAATTTCGCCTCTTACAAGCTTTTATTGAACTTGCTTCCGCTGTCGTGCATTTGTCGGTCTTCATGGATCGAAACGGCGAGCTCAATTTCGATCATTTCTAACTGATCTATTCATCTGAAACTTGACAGGTTGGTCAAGACCAGATGAAATGTAATCTCACATCAATTTTAATTTAATTGGATGATTAATTAATTTTTAATTAAAATTTCCTATATAAAGTAATATTTACCGCGCTATTTTAAGCACAATTTTCGTGTTCATTTAGTGCGCAATTGTTTTTAGTCATGCAGCTTTATTGTATTAAAGAATTATATTAGTGAAATAAACCGGGAGTGATCTACCCTAAACTTTCTCGAATATTTTTATGCACATTACGGGGGATGGCAACGCGGGATATTGACACGATTTGTAATCAATCACTTAAACTTTTTAAAATAGAAAAGAATCTCGTAGAAAAAAAGAATTGCGCACCAAGTAAATGGAAAACAATATACTTATAATAGTGCGGAATATTATTAGTACTTTATAAACATATTTTCGTTTTTTTTGTTTGTTTTTTTGAGAAATCTGAAGTAGCGTAAATTACTACTTCCGATCAACGAAAATTGCCCTAAATTTGACAGAAGGCAGAAAATTAAACCTTTCGTTTATCTGTCTGAAACAGTACTCAAGTTACAGGCTTTTGAAAAACTAAAATTTGAATAAGTCCCACTTCCGCTTATCGGAAATCGCTGAAAAGTTGATACGGAACCACACATTTGATATAATACTTATTTATGAAATTTCGTGTAACGGTACTCAAATTATCGTGTTTACAGACACACATACACACACACACGGACAGAATTGCAAAGTCCAGCTTTTCCGACTCGATTACGTGTAAACCGCCGAAATTTTGATAAATCTGGATTTATTATTTTTGTCCGATTAAAATAAGTCCCCTATATTACGTATATTGTATAAGATGAAGTACTGAGAAGTAAACAGTGTTTCTTCCAGACATTTTTCTCCGGGGGGGGGCACTTGATATTTTCGGGGGGGGGGGGGCGGACACTAGTAAAAGGGTATGTTTACTATATAAAATCCATCTCGTTCAATTTTATTGAACTGATATTTGCTAATAGATTGTTTATTTAGATAATTGATCTACATACTTTCTAATACTACTTTTTAAAAACAATTAAAAAGGTGAAAAAGGTGAAGGTGACAGTTGGTTTATTCAATACTTCTCAGTATCGAGATTAATATAGGTTCGACTACCATAGCCAAGTACTTTAAATAGAATACAGTTGATAGTTTTTAAATTAAAAAAAAACATCCCTAATTTAAATAATATAATTAAATAATTCATTTTATTATAGACCGACTATCATATATTGAAACTTCCCTGCTGGCAATATTAGCTTGAAAATCTAGAAAATTAATTGCTTATTGTAACGATATTATTACTAGATTTAGGCAGAATTTACACGTAATTGTTGTTTTGACATTTATATGACGAACGTAATAGATCTTAAACCAAACAAACTTTTATTCTACATAAGTAACACTGTATGTTAATAAAACGAATCAACGATGGTGCTCGCCAGATAAAAATATAAAAAAATGAAATACTGATAAATATCGATACCTTAAAGCACCCATCCTTGAAGGACGTTGCGTGCTAATTAGAACTACACTTCCGGAGTTGTCACCCGTACCCCGGCAACAACATAGAGAACCCGTTACAAATAGATGTAACGGTATTCGTCTACATTTTCGAAATATATTCCATTTTAACAAGGTTTGCATTGATGTTCAGTTTATTTCACATTAAATATGTATACCCTATCCCTATATTTATTTATTTTGCAACCGTCTACACATTTGATGCTAAAAATGCTTTTGACAAGAAAATACGTTGAATGAGTCTGAGAAAATGGCAGTGAGCGCCCTGATATTGATAAGGCTGGTGCCTGATTCCTGTCTGGCAAACTTTTAATAGTTTATAAAAAAAGAGTCGCCTAATAAATAGTAAATAATATTTGGAGCATGAGACCTAGATCTAGACTCTACTAGTCTACCTGGACTAGATCAACACACATTGACTTGTAATCAGTGTTCATTGTAGGTACTAGGATAAATTTTGAAAATTGGTTTAATAGGGAAACAACCACTACAGTTAAAAGGAGCAAAAAATTACAATAACACAACAGTTTTCCTTTTTGATGTAGCTCAAACGGTTAAATAGTTATGATTTTTTTTCGTATTAAAAAAGGTGATTTTTTTAACATAGGTTTTTTCCCAATTTCTGTGATAGAGTTTTTTTAAGCGTTTACTTAAATTGTCCTAGCTTGTAAACCATATGGTCAAATTGGTTATAACTTTGCAATATCTTTATCTATCATATATGCAAGGATAATAAACAATAAAATTAGAAATTTATGGGCAGAGTTAAACAAAAACAGAAGTAGAACAGGGTACCCCCCCTAATTTTTCATATACAGTGCATTCATACAATCTCAGTTAAAATTTTAACTATTCAGAAAATTAAGCTCAAACTTGCTGAGAATGATGAGCTATGGATGTGTCAGTTATTACAATCAAATAAATATTCATAACTGAAAAGATTTTTGTTTTAACTGCTACAAAGCTGATAAATTATACAATTTCGCAAAACCGAAGTCCTGTTGATGTGAAATGCAACATGATGGCAAATTTGAGTTATTAAGCACTTAAGTCTCAAAATTTGCCTGGCTCTAGATGACTCTATTCTCAAACAGAAACAATCAAAATATGTATTTAAATCTATCTGTTTGACAAAAAATAAGGGGTGGAACAGGGTACACCCCCTATTTTTAAATACGAAATTTGTTCATACACTATTTGTTTAGGCTCAATCTATTTGAATCTAAAGCTAACAACTAACTAGAGTGAAGCTTTAAAATAAGTGTGTGTGATGGTTCTATCTAAATAGTTGACAAATAGGTAAAGGATGGTAAAAATGTAAAATGCTGAGTCATCGACACACCTGACATCATTGAAAAACTGAGCGCATATATTTAAATTTTAAAAAAAAAAAGGCAAATTATATCTATTAGAAATGTAAGGTGTTTTATTCATATAAATGTAATAAACTTGTTGGTATACTTATATATATAGTTTAATTTAAAAAGATGTGTTTTTGCTTATTCATTAATATATTACATTTCAGGAGAAGTTCAACATTGGTTGGTTTTTAAAGGAAATAGTTCAAATCACAAATTAATTAGTTTGCCTAAATAAAAGATAAACACATTATTTATTTTAATAGTTTTAATTTCTCGTTTACATGTTCCATCATTAGACAATATAACTGCCATTAGGCCATATAACTGCTTATCATATTGTAGAGATGTGCTGGTTTTAGAAGTGTAGGTTCTACCTGGAAAAGTAAACAGTACAAGTACATTATTTGCCTTCCCATCAAAATAAAAAGGTTTTCTGAATACACCAAATATTTAATGTGTATTGTTAATACCAGACCTTCCTTTCTCCTCCCCCCCCCCCCCCCCCCCCACTACCGTCAATATCAAAACAACGCTCGCCACTATCGCCGGCGTCAAAACAACGATCGCCGGCATCAAAACAACGCTCGCCACTATCAAAACAACGCTAGTCGGCGTCAAAACAACGTTCGCCACTATCACCGGCGTCAAAACAACGATCGCCACTATCGCCGGCGCAACAACGTTCGCCACTATCGCCGGCGTCAAAACAACGTTCGCCACTATCGCCGGCGGCAAAACATCGTTCGCCAATATCGCCGGCGTCAAAACAACGATCGCCGGCATCAAAACAACGCTCGTCGGCGTCAAAACAACGCTCGCCACTATCGCGGGCGTCAAAACAAAGCTCGACATAATCGCCAGCATCAACACAGCGCTCGCCAATATCGCCTGCGTAAAACAGCGTTTCCCACTATCGCCAGAGTCAAAACAACGATCGCCATTGTCAAAACATCGCCCGCCACCAACACCCGAGTCAAAAATGCCTTCGGTACTATCACCAGTGTCAAAACAGCGTTCGCCATAAGCGCCAGAGTCAAAACAGTATTCGCCACTAACGCCCGAATAAAAAAGGCGTTCGCTACTTTTGCCGGCGTCAAAACAGCGTTCGCCATTATCGCCCGAGTCAAAACAGCGTTTGCCACTATTGCCCGAATCAAAACAGCATTCGCCACTATCGCCCGAATCAAAACAGCGTTCGCCACTATCGCCCGAGTCAAAACAACGATCGCCACAATCGTAATTACAGTAATACAAGCATATCAGCTAGACTAAGTCACACAAGTGTTAGTAGCGAGACCCCACAACTTCCGGTTCACTTTCACTTCCAGTCTGTAAACAGTTAAAGTCCCAAACAGTACACCAAACTGTGAAGCGTTTTGCAGCTAAGAGACAAATCCAATCATTACGATTTTTTACAGTAATAGAGAAAAATGGATAAGAATGGAGATTATGCAATAAAATTTCAAGTAGAGCCCATAGAGAAGTTTAGGGAACAAGTCAAACTTACCTTATTTTCAATGAAACACTCCATAAAAAAAAGTCCATGAAAATATTTTTAAAAAATATATAATGCGCTAAGTCCATTTTTCTTCAAAATAATACTCCTCGCAATAAAATTGACCAGGCAAAAACGGAGAATAATAAAAATTACGAAACACTCGCACTCGCGCGTCCGCCAACTCTCGATATTTGGGTAACGGGAGGAAAATCTCGCCGCGCATCGTAAAACGGGAGCCAAATCCTAGTACCTAGTTCATTGTAACAAGAGCCAGATCCTAAGACCTAGAGATTAGTTTTTGCAGGATCTTTGGAAGTTTGTTTGCCTAGATTATGTCTAGAAATCTAGATTCTAGAGCTACTGCGAGATTGTTGACTCTCTCCAGTCTTCAACTTAGTTTGCCTACCACTTTTTTTTTTTACTTTTTATTATTGCAGTGTAAGCCTAGAAATCTATGAAATACTTGGAAAAATATTCGGTAATCTATCGTTTTGGGTACGTAAAATCGCCCGCGGCTATTTATGTACGAAAACGTTACCTCATTGTCAAGGCTTTAATAGAAGTATATTGTCATACTTTTGTGTCAAATATTATAGATAAATGAATAATAAACCTAAATCAATGGCTAAATATATCGATATAGGCAAGAAATTAACTTTTAACAGCAGTGTTTGTGAGCAGGATTTGCTATATAAACAGCAGCCATTTGTAAAATAGAGTGGCTTCCCCCTGAATCTGGCGCTAAAAGTTTATAAAAATAAAACTTAGACAAGATGGCTGCTATAGTAAATGAGCATGGTTGCATCTGTTGGAAACATCGCTAGTCTTCATTTATTACAGAAAAGTTTTAATTCAATTGTTTGAAAACAGGTACATAAATGAATCAAGGAAACATTTTTGAATTTTTTAAAACATAAATCTTCCTCAAAATGTGAAATAATTATTAAAATTTAAGGAGTCACCTGTTTTTCACATTACAAATCGCGGGCGATTTTACGTACTCAAAACGATAGATTACCAAATATTCTAGCAATGTGAGAATACCCTTATCTTTTGGTTAATTATAGAATCTAGTATCATTTTTATATTAACCAGTTAATAGTGAACCAATTTATAAAACAGTACTGCTGTAGGGAGAGTTTATTAAAGTTAAATTGAGAAAGATTCTGGTATTGTATGGTGGGGTACAAAGTTATCTTGTTTTCAGTGGGGTTGAAGAAATGCCTGTTTAGAACTAAAGGACAGAAGCGATCAATACACGGTAATCTAACGAATATCCAAGCCAGTTATTGAGTTAGTCAGAGTTTGCTGTGTATGAGGCCTGCCTGGCTAATCGGATACACCTCCTGAGCCGGTGATGTCACGTCTGTAAATAAAGAAAGAAAATCGAGAAAGATTTAAAAGCACAATGCTATTTTACAAGGACAAACGAACAGAGATCAGCTATTAACTAAGGCTTACTAATGTGAATGTAATGTATGTTCTTTGCCAGGTAGATTTAAAAAAAAGTAAATTTAGGGCCTATGAAATTTTATTTATCAATTAATTATTTCTGTCTCAGATATAAATAAAAATATTTTTTGGCACAGTTTCGGTCTCCTAGTTTACTTACAATATTTACAAGTATCATCTAATACTAGATCTACTAATAGATAATGTGGGCAATCTAGCTTCTGAACATTATTTTAGTATTTGTAATTGAATCGTAGATTTAAATAATGCCTAAAATAACATGTAGGGAGAAAAATACAATAAAATCACCACTAACGATAATTTCTAGATCTAAATAGTAGATCTACTAGATTAACTAAGTTACAGATCTATCTTGTAAGACATTATAAGTTGTGTCTACTAGTATTAGTCTACTATTATTATGAAGAACTTAGTAAAAAGTAACTAGGACTTATACTAGGTAGATCTAGGTCTTAACACTTATATTTTATACTATATTCGAAACCTTTAGCATTTGTTGTTCATATAGCCTAAGAACATAGCAAGGCAGGAATAATCAAATCAATAATAGTATGTCAAAGCTATGGTTTTTATTGTATGTGTGTGGGGGGGGGGGGGGGTGGCTCAGGTTACTGGTTAACTTAATTTTTAAATGTAAGCTGACATTAAGCAGTATTTACATGTGGCCAAGAGACTAGTTATATATAACTAGAAGCATACTAATGCTATTAGACTAATTTTTATTTTTGACTTAGTAGTGTCCGCGCATGTTCATCTTTTTGGCTTCAAATCCCTCTTTTTAGGCATGACTGTTCCTACTTTTGGCTGACAGGGTTAGGCATAAGGCATGTCTGCTTTTGCCTTGGGATTTTTTTTGTCATGTAAAAAAAAAGACTTAGTGTGTAACAATTGAAAATAATGTAGAGAATAAATTAAAAAATTATAAAAACAGTTCATGAGGTGATTATGCAAATTGACTTAACTGAATATGATAAATATTTTCTTATGCTGGCAACCAGCGTTGTGAAGGCTATTTGGACTAACTGCATTGCCACGGTTTAATTTTATGCATATTTGCACATAACTTTAAATTCAAACCACACATTTAAGTTTATTAATTAATTATGTTTAGCTTATTTTAAGGCTCATCTTATTAAATATGATTTTATTACCTAAAATTAAACATTAAACCTACTTCAATCTGTCTAAGCCTTCATGGTTAGTTTATTATGGATCATCAGATGAAGACATGTTGTCAAGACACAGCAACTCTGTGTCAAAAAACTTAATTTACAATCTGTCAATGTAATTTGAAAGTGAAATTATACAAGTCCAATACTTTTTCTTTACAAATGGTACCACTACCACTGCTTGATGAAAACTTATGTTAAAGGTTAGGAGAAAGCAAAACAAATTTTATGTGACAAGCTGGGCATGAATGCATTTTGTGGTGCGAGTCTGTTTTTCAATACTGTTTGTATATTAGGTTAGGGGATCAACCCTTCTTCTAATGCCTAACAGAATTCCCCAGTGAGAAATATAGTAACACTGACACAGTTCTAAGTTAAATTGTAGCCAAGTTAATTATATGCATAAGTCCGAATATCCTACTGGTGTATACTATACTACACTACTACTTTCTAAAACTTCTCAGCTTTATCTCCACTCAATCCCTCAACTTTAAACTCCTTAACCTAACTCCTACTAGATTTTAACATCTCAACTCATCTGTCTAATGCACGCTCCTCTGACGGACTCCCTATATCTTTTGACTGACCAGCTGACTGTGACATAACTTGTCATCACTTCTCATTGGTTCCTATCTGTTGGTTCTTAATCCTATCTCACTACTCTTCACTGCTTGGCCAATGGCTGTTTGAACCAATGTACCTCTCTTGTCTGCTTGGCCTATTTCTGAATATATCTAACTTTGTACCAAACACATTAGACATTAAAAATGTATACATATCTTTATGTGGTGAGGTTAATCTTACCATAAGTTATGGTGGCTGGCCATGAATCTGGTGGATTCTTTTTGGGCAGTTGATTATTAGGTTATAAAACTTTAATGTCAGGATAAAAGAATTATCACTCTTCTCAATGTATAGGCTCATGAAACAGAAAGAACAGTAATCACTCGTGATGAAGGCAGGAAAATTAATAAAACGCTTAGCTATTCTGTCTGTAGCAGGAGCTGGAGTTTTCTATGGAGCTACTGTTGTTTATCCATCATTGGCATCCCGCTACAAAAAGGTATCTATTTTCAAAATTGTTTTAATTTTATGTGCATTCAAATTGTCATTTGGTAAATACAAGTGTTTATACATTAATATTTGATCGTTAAGGATCATGCATATATTACGGAACACAAATGAGCACTTAAATGTGTATCATTTTTTTAAGGAAAATGGCTTGTTACATCTCCTTTAGAATTTTTAGATATAATTGTAGAAGTTATGTTTTATTTAAAAGAAAATTATAATATATTACCCCCAACCATTTTAGAATGTTGGTGTTATATGAAAACCAGATCTAAGAAAATGAAATGTGGGTCTTCTTTTTACTAGCACCTTACCTGATGTAACACAGAAGAAAAATGTTCAAAACTGACTTCCTGCTTTTTATGTGCATCTTTCTTTTTCAATTTTGTAAATTTCAAAATAAAATATAGAGTATGTGCCAATTCTGTGTGATGTACTTCTTTTAAGAACAAATATCTATGTTTACTTAATAAACATACATATTTTTCAACATGGTTGAAAGGAGAATTTCAGTGTTGACTGAATTGTTGACATTCCACATTAATCCATGAACACATTTATTCTACTACAGGTATCTAGCACTCACTTTTCTATACTTTTCAGCCTGCTGTTGAAGGAGAGCTGAGTAAAGATGAATTACAACGAATAAATTGTCCATTGCCAACAAGAGAAGATCTGATTAAAGGAATAAAATGCCAGGAGATGGACGTTTTGGTTATTGGTGGTGGTGCCACTGGCCTTGGTGTTGCATTAGATGCCACAACTAGAGGTACAGAAAAACCACATTTTTCACTAATCCTAAGAATAAAGTTACTTTTTAGATAATTAATGTAGTGTTTTAAAAGAGATAACCTGTTTTATTAAACTTGTAACCAGGATTGAAGACCGGTTTGGTTGAGAAGTTTGACTTCTCTTCTGGCACCAGCAGTCGAAGTACTAAATTGATTCATGGTGGAGTGCGCTATCTCCAAAAAGCAGTTTTCAATTTAGATTACGAACAGGTAATTATACTGATTTCTAGTAATGTCTAAATATTTAAATTCTTGATTATTTATTATAAGCCAGTGTTTTAAAACGCAAATACATTTACTTAAAATAAATGGTCACAGTTTGGGCAGTATCACAATTGATGTAAAACCATCCACGTGAAAATTGTACCAACTCATCTACAGAAATGATACATGCAAACATGACCCTTGGTGTTAATGCTTATTGGTCTAAAGTAGTTCTTAACTCATATCTATCTTTATTAAAATTGAACTTTCTCTTTGAACTAGTTTGTTAGATTTTCATAAGTATTTAGTTACCATGTTTGTAAATCTGCGATGAGGATTCTACTTAACAAAAATGAAAAAGAAGTTTTGAAAATATTATCAACCACTGTATTGCTTTTACCCTCAGTACAAAATGGTGAAAGAAGCTTTAGCAGAACGTGCCAATCTTATTGAAATTGCTCCTCATTTGGCCTACCCACTGCCTATAATGTTGCCTGTCTACAAGTAAGGAAGTTGTTTAAATGTATTCTTATCATTCTATTATTCTAGCGTTACATTATTTCACCAATTCCCCTTTACTCTTATAAGGTGGTGGCAAGTTCCTTATTACTGGGCTGGTGTGAAAGCCTATGACTTCGTTGCTGGCAGCGAGTTGCTTAAGCCTAGTTATCTGTTATCAAAAAGAAGAGCTCTTGAGGAATTCCCTATGTTGAAGAAAGACAAACTAAAAGCTGCTCTTGTTTATTATGATGGTAAGTGTAGGTTTTATGTCTTAAGACAGTCATAGTTTTTACTCAAATTGTTTTCTTTGACTCATATAGAAAGTACCCATGGATTTTTAGTTAGTAACTGTAGAAATTTGTTTTTGATTCTTATTTTATGTTTTTTTTTATGACCTTTGTTGTTTGGTATTACTATATGATTAAAGCAAACCCCATTTTTGAACTTCTGCCCAATAGGTCAGCATGATGATGCAAGAATGGCGGTCTCACTGGCAATTACAGCTGTACGCCACGGGGCGTATTGTTTGAACTACACCAAGTGCGAGAAGCTGTTGACTACCTGTGTGGATGGAAAGGAGAAAGTGTGTGGGGCTCTGGTGAGAAACACTCTCACAGGTAAATCAATACTCAATTTGGATGTACAAGCGCAGTTTTCGGTGCTCTTGCTAAAGATAGAACTTCTTCACTGTTTTATGTAGTTTTATTTCTGAAAGCATCATTAATACATATTCATGTATTATTAACAAATATTACCTACCACAGTTGTGTACTGATCATACATTATATAGGGATACAGTTTACCTATATTTTACATATATTTACAACATATACAAATCAGTCTGGACTGTTTAATATATTGATTGTTTTCCTGCACAGATTATTTAGTTTATCAATGCAAGTAAACATGTAAGCGTTAAGTCCTGCTAATGTTATAAATTATTCTAAAAGTTTGCTTTTCTAACAAACTAATTCTGCTTTCAGGTGAGGAGTACGAAATCAAAGCCAAGTGTGTAATCAACGCCACAGGTCCATATACAGATTCCATTCGTCAGATGGCCAACAAACAGGTCCAGAAGATCTGCCAACCCAGCGCTGGTGTTCACATTGTCCTGCCTGACTACTACAGCCCCACTAGCATGGGCCTGCTTGATCCATCAACATCGGACGGCAGAGTTATTTTCTTTCTCCCGTGGCAAAATGTCACCTTAGCGGGTGAGAAATATTTAATGCTATCTCTCACTTTAGTTACTTCTAGTTAATCTAAACATCTAAATATAATAATTTTATGCTTTCTCTCACTGTAGTTACTTCTAGTTAATGAAAACATCTAAAAGAAAGTATTTGATGCAATCTCTCACAAGTTTTTTTATAGCCAGTGTAGTTCTAGTTGACAAAAGCAACATGCCTTGAAGAATCCAGTCGAGTTGCTAACTATGTCTTTCAAATAACTTGTACCCAGGTACCACTGATGACCCCTGTTGTGTGACTGACAATCCAATGCCCACTGAAAAAGATATTCAATTCATTTTGAATGAGATTAGGAATTATCTCAGTCCTGATGTTGAGGGTGAGTTTTTTAAACCAATTTTGTAATATGTGGTTGCTAGATGTCCTTAGTGTTTTTCTTTTAGCAATTCAGCCATGTAATAATTTTTTTTTTTTTTAAGTTTAGCTATATATCTTACATTTTGATCTCTTATCACCGTTGAGCTATGTCTTGAATGTTTGGGTTTATTTTGCAGTTCGGCGTGGTGATGTTTTATCTGCTTGGAGTGGTATACGTCCACTTGTCTCTGATCCCAACAAAAATGACACCCAGTCTATTGCCAGGAATCACATTATTGAAGTGTCTAAAAATAAACTGATCACAATAGCTGGTGAGTACTTCATCAAAGCTGATTCCTTGTTTGTTAATTATACTCAAGCACTTATGTTTATATTTTTGTAATGGGAGGGTGGATCTGTGTAGCTGTATTTATCACTAATCTGAAAACCTTTCATTTGATACCTTTTCAAGAGAGTTAGACAGATACTGGAAAGCTAGTCAGCTGTATACATTGGCCAATGAGGCAGCTCTATAAGTAAAGTTCCATTTTGAACCTGATGGTCTATGAGGCCATTGAAGTAGAGTTCACCTTTTTTAGACACCTGTATACATTGCCATTTTTACTTAAGTTATATACTTCAGCATTTTTACTTTGTAAATAGTCTAAAATTTAATTCTTAATTTACGACTCAATCCTGGTGTAATTATTATTGTGAATGAAGCTAAACCTGACAAACTTGCTGTTTCAGGTGGGAAATGGACAACTTACCGCTCTATGGCAGAGGAAACCGTGGACAGAGCTGTGCAAGAATGCTGTCTGCAGCCCACTGGCGAGTGTGCAACAAAGGGGCTGCTACTGGAGGGAGCCCATGGCTGGTCACCTACCCTGTTCATCAGACTGGTCCAAGATTATGGTTTAGAAAATGCTGTAAGTGGAACATCTTCTATAATTCAGATGGTGTTTTTTTGTTTTTTTTTAATTGTTTTTTTTTTAAATCTTCTATAATTCAGATGTTTTTTTTTTGTGTTTTTTTTTTGTTTTTTTTTTTTAAATTAATGAAATATTTATATTTGAAACAAGGTTGCGCAACATTTAGCTCAAACCTATGGTGACAAAGCTTTCAAAGTGGCAAGTCTGTCCAAGATGACTGGCAAAAGATGGCCAATTATTGGTAAAAGACTTCATGAGGAATATCCTTACATTGAGGCTGAGGTTTGTTGTTGTACAAAGTGTCATTTTATGTTATTTAGATTTTCATGACTTGCTATTTTTTTTACAAATGTTATGTACTAGCTAGTAATATCTTGGTTAAATGATTACTTTTATTTGTAGGTCAAATATGCAATCAGAGAATATGCCTGCAGGGCCATTGATATTGTTGCTCGCCGAACACGCCTTTCATTCATCAATGTTCATGCAGCCCAGGAAGCTCTGCCTAGAATTGTTGATATCATGGCTGAGGAACTCAAATGGGATGAAAAAACCAAAAAGGTAAGAGACTAGTCTAAATTTATTTTGTTTTTCATTATTCTAGGTTTTTCACAGGGTTCGGTGCTTAAAGAAGATATATTCTAACTTTTCATCATGCCTTTTGTAGGCTGGTTTGTCTGTTTTTTTGTAGACATGTGTAACTTAAGCATCAGTTTATTGATGTTTTTGTAGATTGGAATAACTTAACCAGCTGAAATCATGCTAATGTAGACTGGTGTATTTTATTCTTCCATTGAATACATTTTTTTCATAGACATATAATTTAATCTTCCGTGAAATCACATTTTGTGTAAGCTGGTATAATTTACTCTTCCATTGAATCACATTTATTGTAAAGACTTGGATAATTTAATCTTCCATCAAATCACATTTTTGTAGACTAGTGTAAGTTAACCACCAATTGAATCACTTTCAGCGTGAACTAGAAGAAGCGGAGTGTTATCTGTGTAATGATATGGCCAGGACAATAATTAACTGCTATAGATGCCCAACATGTCCTGGGCTGCCCTGTGACTTTGAGGGGCCAGATCCCTGCCCATGTAAAACCTGCCCTAACCCCTGTGGCACATGTAAGACCTGTGGTGATGGCTCATCCCAGAGGTTTGACCCTTGCAGTAGACGAGCCCAAGAAAAACCCTGCAAACCTCCCTTTCTTAAACAATAGGGGTAACACCTTAGTTAGTGCTCCCTGTTGGAGTCTTGGTTCTTCTAGTTGAAGTTGCTGGTTGCATTTGTTTTTTTTTTGTTTTGCTTTTTACGTTTTATGCATTCATGTTGAATTTGTTGTTTGATTAGTAGCTTGAACTTCTTATTAGTACTTCAAAGAGGGACTTGTCCATGGCCATTGTCCTGTCCATTTGTTAGTGAGAACACTTCTAGACATGCACCACTTGAGAAGATGCACCACTTGAGAAGATTGGGTCCTTCCTGTTTCTTCAACAAGGTTTTCACTTCACAAGCCCTGGCTTTCACTTCACAAGCTCTGGCTTTCAAATGTTTGACAAAATGCATGGCCTGGCCTTTCCTTGAATGTAATATAAATGGAGCAGGGGAAGGTATGAGAAGGTAGACCATTCTCACTGGGGGTGACCTGATCATCCTAGACAACACTTTGATACTGAGGACTCTGGTCTTAAGAATAATTTGATCATATTTGTTGAGCTTAAAGAGCACCTGAACATAATTTACCAAGTTTCATGCTACCATTGGGTAATTTATTATTTTGGGGGGTGATTGACTCTGTTGGTTTGAATTGATTGAATACTCATTTCAGGTTTGACCTATCTGCTTTTTAGTTTCCTGATTGAACTTTGTGTTGATTGATCTTCAATTGTTTGTTTTGTTGTTAGCATAATTAGAACATATTCACAAGTTTGAGTCTTCAGTGCAACCTTCACTGTGATCTATGCAGTGAAATGACATGAATTTTAACATGCAATCTAATCACTTTTTCTTAACCTTTTGATCCTTTTTAATAATGTGTAAATCTTACAACTACAAAAATGTAACTCTGCTGTTTATCCCTTATTTTGTTTTTACACGCTATTGTTTGATATAATTCTAAAATATTTTTAAATTAAAGATATTGAAAAAGTAACATCATGGAATAAGCAATGGAATAAATTTACTTGAATAATGCTGTTTTTTAATGAATGCCATTTGTTTGTTTCCAGGCAGAGTTGCAGCACGCTGAAGGCTATCTTAGGGCTGAAATGGGTTTAGACATTAAACGTGCTACAGAAAAAGATGCCCCACTTAATTTTACAAAAGATCAAATTAATATGTATGTTAGGCGGTTTAAATCTTTGGATGTGGAAAATAAGGGCTATATCTCCATCAATGATCTACGCAGATACTTTAAGGTTAGTTCCTTTTCATTTTTGTTGCTGCAATATTTCCATTGTTTAGTGGCTGTCTTGTGAAGGTACTTGTGGCTTTGGGTAAGAATGTATAATTTTGTTTTCAGAATGTAGGGGAGAAAATACCAGAGGATCAGTTGCATGATATTCTGTGTGAAGTAGATCTCAATAGAAATGCACAAGTGGATATTGGGGAGTTTCTACAGGTAATCTTTTTTTTTATGAAACATCTTTTTTTTTTTATCTGAATTAAACTTTGTATTTATGTATTCTGTTTGCTGTTTAGAGTCATCATTTTTCTGTTATCTTTTTTAAAATTTACTGTATGAAAATAATAAACATCCTTGTCCTTTACTCAGTTATCTCAAGTTACATTGAACTGCATTTGCTTTTAATTTTTAATACATCCCCCCTTCTCCCAACCTAACTAGTGGTTTTACATTGGTATCATTTTCCTCATTGCCTACAGTGAATGTGATCAAGAACTTATAAAAAATATATGAACCATTGTATTAATCTAATAATAAATGGAACTGTTTTAAAATTCTTTAAAAAAAAATAGTATTTAATTTTCCACGTCTTTTGATAAATATTGTTAACTACTTGCTTTTCAGCTTATGTGTGCCATAGAACATGGAACAGTTGTCAATTCAAGATTTGCTAAGGCTTTAGAGGATAACGAAGCACTGACCAAGAAAATCACAGTTGAAAGGAGTGGTGGTGGTGTTTAGGACACAGTTGTATCTGAATGGATGAAGGCAAGATGTATGCTTGAAACAAAGAATGAAACTGTTACCTAGAATTGGCATGTCCTTATGTATTTATTTATTAAATACACTCCACGGATTGGCTGTAATCTCATCAAGGAGTGATACAAAAGAAATGTTTTTTTTCACATTTGTTTCACATTTTCTACCTATGACATTTTGATACTCAAATTGTAATCTCACAGGAAAATTCTGCAACTTTGGTCAAAATTTTATTTTCTCTCCTACATTTGGTCTAGTGATTGCTGATTGGGGCTCAATCATTTAGAAGTTCAGCAGTACCTGTTGACACTTGTTGGTATTGGACACTGTGGTAGAAATTTTGTTTCCGTTAGAAAGGCTTGTAAACATACATAGAAATTTAGGCAGGGCATCAAAGTTGATGGGAGAAGTCTAGTAGTTGTTTATTGTGCAATAACATCAGATTTCTGCTGGTGCTTTGCTAAACTAAACCTGATCTTTTCTCAAAAATGGATTGTATTTTGAAAAGTGTGGACAATATAGGGGTAAAAAAAATGTTACTTTTATTTACACGTTTTGATATCATTTTACATATTTAGAAAGTTGTTGAAATGTGCCATCAGCAGCTGCTTTTCTTACTTTTGAATGTGTTTAGCAGAGGTATATTGGCATTAATTTAGTATAAAATCTTTTATGTTTAATATTTATCTTATATATATATATATATATGTGATCACATCATTGAATGTGATACATTGAATAAACATTTGTGTTCTGAGTCCATGAGTTATCGCCTGGGTGGTGGTAGATGTAAGTTAAGTTTGCTATAGACCAACTGTTTTGTCCATTGCTAGTATGCCCATGACTTAAATCTTGAGATAAGTTATTCAATGAATAATGTAAAATTGTGCAGTCAGTCATTTTTATTTTTTAACAGTATGATTATAAGGCTATGGAAATTAGCCAGTATAAATTTAAAATTTGTTGATGACTGATATCCATGATTTTGATTAGGTAGATTCTGAATGCATGTTGCTGAAGATGGGGAAATTAATGCTATTGATTAGGTAGACTTTGAATGCACGTTGCTGAAGATTGGAAAATTAATGCTATTGATTAGGTAGACTTTGAATGCACGTTGCTGAAGATTGGAAAATTAATGCTATTGATTAGGTAGACTTTGAATGCACGTTGCTGAAGATTAGAAAATTAATGCTATTGATTAGGTAGACTTTGAATGCACATTGCTGAAGATGGGGAAATTAATGCTATTGATTAGGTAGACTTTGAATGCACGTTGCTGAAGATTAGAAAATTAATGCTATTGATTAGGTAGACTTTGAATGCACGTTGCTGAAGATTAGAAAATTAATGCTATTGATTAGGTAGACTTTGAATGCACATTGCTGAAGATGGGGAAATTAATGCTATTGATTAGGTAGACTTTGAATGCACACAGATGGTCATGTTGAATGTTTTTACAATGTCTATAATGTTAGCTTAGGATTCCATCTACTTGTGATGCCTTGTTGCAAAGGGTTGCAAATGTTTTGTCTAGCTATACTAGACTAGAATTTTTTATCAGTAAAATAAAATATTTTATTCTTATACCATTAATTATTTGTAGTACTTTTTAAAAAGTTTTATTTGATTTTTAAAGTTTTTTTTTAAGTTTGTGTAGTAATTATGTTTTTGAAAGACAATTCCATTTTTTGTTTGTTGAATCTACAAGTTTGTTTGCAACATTTTTTTTTTGTATTAACATGTTTCTATACGAGCACACATATCATTGAACGGAACATGATTTACAGGTTAGCTAAATGATACTTAGTTGTGTCTAGTGTTTTATTTGGGTACTTATTAGATTTGGACCAAGAAATATTTCCTAGCAATAATTCACCATTTTTTTAATTTTTTGTTATTATTGTAGATTTATTTTTGTTGGATTACTAGTTGTAATTGTGTATCCAGTTTTTGTTTTACTGGTGAAAACTGATGATTTGAGACAAAAACCTTATCATTCTTCATTATCTACAAGCCTATGTAAATACAGTATTCTATTTATGGTGTCCATGTTTGTATGAGGAGTTACCAGGTGAGTCCCTGCTTGATTCTCTTGTGTTTGAAGTTAGTATGTTTGGTTTTTTTTAAATTTGAGTTGCTTTAAATGTTTGGATTTAGATTTAAGAGAGGCTATATAAAAAATACAATCTAGCCTGTAGCTGTGACAGCAAGCATGTTGCCGGGAGCAACTCTTTATTCAGTGAATTTTAGCATTGTTGACATAGATTTTTCTAAAGTTTAGATGTTTTTTCTTGCCGCCTGGACTTGGTGAGAATTTATGCTGCGAACTGCTTGTGGTAGTGGTGAGTTCAATACTGCAGCTGCCATCATTAGACTTGCACAAATTGTGATCTCTCATCTACTTGTGATTAACCCTATTGATTTTTTTTTTCTTATTTGTACCAGAAGTCTGTCTCTTTAATTTTTAAACAAAAATGTCTATTTAGTTTATGAAGTCTTACACCGTATTTACACTTGCGACAAGTATACTATCCATGTCTAGAAAAATAAACTTGTAGCAAGAAAGAATTCATATTCCATGGGAAAAATCATTTTATCCATCATCGACTTGTCACAAGTTTTTTTTAGACATGTATTATATTTGTCGCAAGTGTAGACACTTTTTAAGTTTCATCATATGATTACATATATGTAACAAGCTTTTAAAATACAAATCTAAAAATTAATCTCATTGAATCAGAGATGTAAGTTGACTTACTTGTTTTCTTAGGAAATCCCATCCTTTTGAGAACAAAATTAACATTTTGATAACAAGGTTTACTTAAACTTAAATATTTTTACAGTAATATATTTTGGACATAACAATTTCCTCCTGGAAAAACTTGGTAAAATGTGCAGAAATAACATTATGTATGTGGTTCGTTAATATTTATACAATATACTCATACATTCTGAAACACTTTGTTATTGAATGAAGTTTCAGAATACTTTACATGTGCTATTTTGTTCCTGTAACAATTAATGCCTTGCTAGTGAAATAATGTATGGGTGAACAGCGCAAACATTATATCTAGCTCTTGGAGATTATTCCTGCTTAACAATTCTTTAGTGTTAATGCAAGGCTCTCATGCGGAGTCAAATTCATGTTGATTGTTGATTTTCATCTACTGTACAAGTTTTATGTTATGCTTGAATTGTGTACCATCTGCTGTACAAGTTTAGTGGTTATGCTTGAATTGTGTACCATCTACTGTACAAGTTTTTGTGGTTATGCTTGAATTGTGTACCATCTACTGTACAAGTTTTGTGGTTATGCTTGAATTGTGTACCATCTACTGTACAATTTTTGTGGTTATGCTTGAATTGTGTACCATCTACTGTACAAGACTTGTGGTTATGCTTAAATTGTGTACCATCTACTGTACAATTTTTGTGATTATGCTTGAATTGTGTACCATCTACTGTACAAGTTTTGTGGTTATGCTTGAATTGTGTACCATCTGCTGTGCAAGTTTAGTGGTTATGCTTGAATTGTGTACCATCTACTGTACAAGTTTTGTGGTTATGCTTGATTTGTGTACCATCAAGTCTCATCTACCGTTCAAGTCTATTAGACCTTGTCATGCTTGAGAAGTGTCCCATATAAATTCCCTACAAACTTCTTCACAAGGCTCATAACTGCGATATTAATTACTTTTATATAGTTTTTTTTAAAAATCATGGTAATAATGGTATACACAAATTTTCTCCTTCAAAATAATTCTTATTATAAACAAATATCAAACTATTTCACTAGTTTCTACACCATTTTTTTTTTTGCTTTGTACTTAAGCCTCCATTTCTTTACAGTGTAAAGCACTCCAGATTTTTACTTGATTTTTTTGATGCAGACACTGCACATTGCTTTAGATTTTTAATTTTGGTATTGAAATGCTTTAATGGGTATGGCTAGAGTAGATGAATGGAGTTTCTTCTACACAAAGAAAGGTATATATTGTGTAATATTTTATATTCTATAAACAAGTGCTGTTTCATTGTTTTTTTTGTTCATTAACTGCAAGAGATTATATCAATTGTAATAGAAGTCTATATTGTATACATTGTAAAGTAGAAGACTAGATCTCAATGAATTGTAACTAGTAGATCTGTATGCATTACATTCTCCATTAGATTCCCATAGTTACTTTATTTAAATAATTTATAGAGCGGTATAGTTCAAATAAGTTTTCTCTTTCTTAGCACAGGGATCATAAACCTATTGCCCTTCAGTGCATCCAACTCATTGAATCAAAACTTTTTTTCTTAATTTAGAGATTGTTGCAAATAAATGAAGAAAAATTAAAGCTATTAGACCTATCACTTACACTATTGCCTGTCTATTACTTCTGAAAATATTCAAAGACCATAATTTTAAGGCACACTATTGAGCCGTATTAAAATATTTCCTGTTCAACGATGGAGTAGGCAACTAGTTTTTCCCAGAAGTCTACATTTTTTGTAACTTTGTTTCAGTTGTTCAATGTATCAGAACCAACAAAAGAAGTAATCTGCTTTTTCTAATGTTATTTTCAGCCCAAATACTTTTTAAATTGGCTCTCTGTCTAAACTTTGAGTTGACCCCTGTTTTAGTAAGGTGTAAATATTCTATGCTATTACCAGTCCCAAAAAATGTATCTTGTACTGCTCTGATGTACCTTGTGTTGCATATAAACAATGTGTGTCATTCCTGGTGTTGTACTGTATATAAAGATTGTGTATTTATTACCCACATTGGAGATTACTTTACCTAGAATAGTTGGGGAAAAAAGTTGAATAAGAGCTTTACAAATAATGACAGGGGGTGAACTAGATAGTGTGGTGATGTGAGGTGTTATATGGGTGTGAGGTGACATTGGTGTGGCGTCAGATGACATGTGAGGTTTACCTAGCACATATACTGAGCACATAATATAGCACACATATTTTGCACAATGTTTTGATTAAACTTGTACCATGGTGTTCAAAATATGCTGGGTGAAGACTTCCTTCTGTTAAATTTGATCTCATCAAGGGAATTTGATAAAGTTAATGCAAAAACTTGCCAGCTTTGAGACAAAATCTTTCTGTGTTAAAACTAAAAGTGTGATGTTTAAAAAAATAATTAAAATAAGTTTTACATTTTGTAACTTTTATTTTACAATTTTAGATATTATTTTTTTTGTGTGAATTATAGATATAGCAAGTATAATAGAAGTAGATATGACTTAATTTACTCCAGCCAATTCATCATAGCCCAGCTTGTGAACTTGGCCCAGTTGACCTTGACCCAGTAATGAGGGTTGACAAGGCCTTCAGCAAACCCAGGAGTGCTGATAAAATGTCAAAACATGTACTAACAGTTACA
Source organism: Physella acuta (assembly GCF_028476545.2). Taxonomy (NCBI): domain Eukaryota; kingdom Metazoa; phylum Mollusca; class Gastropoda; family Physidae; genus Physella; species Physella acuta. The sequence continues at coordinate 127,344 of NW_026731584.1, forward strand.
ATTACTAAAGCAAAAAAAAAACAAATCAAAACAGCTTTGGGTGGTGGAGTTTTGTATTTTAGTTGCTTGTAAGACAAAATGCCTTGAGGATTTAAATAATTTTTTTTGTTTTTGGTTTAGTCCACAATCTGGCATAAACATTTGATAAAATAAAACTATTTTAAACTATTTTTGATTACCATTTTTAATAATTAAATTTTGAAGCATATTAATTAGATTTAATAATTTCTTTAGCTTTGTATGTCTGTTATTTATCATTGGTCTTGATTAACTAAGACTTAATTATTTTTATTAAAATATTGGTTTTAAATTCTATTCTAGCAAAGAACTGTCATTTTTGTCTTATGAAAATCATGCAGACACAAAAATATCCTTCAAACTTGTTTTTTTCCCACCAAAACTGACCAAACTTGTGCAAGTATCAGGAACACTTATCTTACCTCTCAAGATTATTTGAATGTTCTGTTACAGAGGATCAGTGTGTTAATGCAACTCAAATATTTATATACAGATCTTGTTTGATTATTTTTTGTAAAGACAGTTTGGTTGGAATAAATCTCATTCTCCTCACAGTTTTGTTGCTTTGTATAATTCTGATTAGGTTGAGTGTTTATTGGATTGGGTTGAAAACTAGAGTATTAGGATAATATTGAATGTGTTGAGTTGTATAGGGTCATATTTTTTTTTAGTTAGCCAGGATCACATAGTTGATGGCAACAAACAAAAGTTTCCATATGGATTCATTATGTTTATTAGTATCGGACAGCGTGGCCTTACGGTAGAGAGACTGCTAACCCGAAAGTCGAGTTCAAATCTGGACTCATGTCAGTAGAATGTCCCTGAGTCCACTCAGCTCATATTGGTACCTAATTGTTAGGAAAAACAAAGGCGACTGAGCATAGTGTTGACTACATGATCCCTTCATATGCCGAGGTCTCTGAAGCAGACCAATTCTACCTCATCTGCCACATATATTGGGCACAAACGAGAAAAGATGATGTATATTAGTGGATGTAGTGCAGTTTTAGATTATTTTCTATTTATATCAAGAGACTAGGGTCAAATGGTAAAATACTTGAATGCTAATACATAACCCTGAGTCCACCCAAATCTTATGGGTACCTGACTCCACAGTTTAAAACAGGCAGCTTGGCATAGAGCTGACTACAAAATACCCTCATTTTGAAGTGGTAAAAAAAGAAACATGATTTTTACTAACTTCACCTCCTCTATGGACTTAATGAAAATGAACTGAGCTAAACTGTTAGATTCAGCTTTGGTGTCTAATGCTCATAAATATAGCTGCTTTTAGCATTAAGTTTTAATTCAAAGATAGTGGTCTTATATTGGATATTTCTACCTAATGTTATGAGTATTCTTTCTAGCTCAGAAATTCATTTTAGGTTTTTAGTTTTAAAATTATTGATCAAACAACACTAATATAGTTATAGTGTTCAACATTACTACTATAACATAAAAATAGAGACAAAAGCAGCAAGACACATATAGTAATCATTTCTTTAATTATTGCTTAGGTTCATTATCTGAACATACAGATGTAATTAAAACATACAGAGGCACAATCTAATATATTTTTTAAAAAGACATCTTGATTACAACACAGCAGAACATTTAGATTTTTGACTGGAGCTGATTTCACTTTTACTTAGGATTATAAACATTGCTTAGTTTTTATTTATGTCACATTATTATCCTAGCTTTGTCAGGCTAAAGAAATCATTAACTATTCTATTTATAAAGACATGCTGATAAAATCTAAAAATAGAATATGATATATTCAAACTTATTTTAAAATAGGTTGTTGTAACTGATGTTGGTTAAAGAATTTAATTAATAGTAAATTTAAAGAAATTATGGTAAAACTTCGTATATAAAAAAATAATTTGAATAAGGCTTCAAAAGAGTTAGTAATGAAAGTGCAAGTGAAACTTCAGTAAAATGAGATAATGGTATAAATTGTTAGATAAAATTTAATAAACTGTCATATAATAAATAACAAAGCACATACAATGTAAAATATAATTGGTATAAAAGCATGCTAGAGCCATTTTTTAGTAAAACCAGTTGAGGATTTAAAAATAAATCTAGAATGTTAAATAACATGCTTGTTTAAGTTAGTCACAGTCCACAGATTATTACATTCAAAGACTACATGCACATTCTCCAGGAGTTAAATATTTAAAATGTTAAGTTAGAATATCACTTTCTGGAGTCAAATAGGTTTAACTCCATTTTTCAATTTTAACTAGATTTATAAACAGTTCTAAATGTTTTAAGCATGGGGCATATCAGTCCCCATTATTATATGGCAATTCCATTTCTTAATATAGAAACTAACAATAAAAAGTAAAACATGAAAGAATTTAAGTGAACATTTTTGAAAACTGGAGTTACAAGTCTGGTTCTAGAGAAGCAATATAGGCTACTCCCACAAAGGATAGCTGTGACCAGAGGCGTAGCAACAAGACGGGGGGGGGGGTGTACATATGTCCCAGGGCGCCGACCCTAGGGGGCGCCAAAATGGGTTGAAAAAAAATAATTAAAAGCTCATTTTAGCTTCAGTTTTGGATTATAAATATAAAAAATGTATGGGAGGGGGGCGCCAAATTGAAAGTTTGTCCCCTGGCGCCGGGAAGGGTCGCTACGCCTCTGGCTGTGATTGTGGTTTGTGCACACAATTAATACATGGCAGGTAAAACAAGGGTTAAAGCTAGGACTAATGGTGTCAACCAAACATAAATAGAACACAGCAGAACAAAAAACTATCAGCAACCATGTGGCACATGAGATCACATGGGGGAATGTTAACCAATCAGTGAAGGAGAATGGTAGAGCTCTCATTGCATTGAGGTAAACAAATGCAAATTACCAGTTAAAAACTGATCCCCAATTAAATCTCAGTTCCACCAATGAACATTAGATTTATTCTAACCTATAAAGTAACAGTTATTACTATTGGCATTAAATATACTGACTCAGTGAAAATCTATACAATAATTAAATAATTCATCATGAATTAGACACAATAGATTGAACTATAAACTTTTCCAAAATATATTTACTTTAAAGGTCAAAGTTCATCAAATGAAAAGCTGTTTGTTTTCTTTATAAATAAAACAGATGGAATAGATTGTACTTATACACTGTTTGATGACTAGCCATTAATTTTTGCCAATATCTTGCAATGGTTAAACTATTATTTTTTTAAAGTCTCAATGGAAAAGGTTAGGTTAAAACACAAGAGCAATGCTGAAATATTTTACTGTGTTAAGTTCAGTTATAAGTGCAAACTCATATTATATATACGTGTAAAGGAAAATTCACAACCCTAAAAAACCTGAATATTTAAATACATGGAAATTAAAGTACACAACAAAATACAAAAGCTGCAGAGCTTATCATATATTTGATTGATTAATTAGAATTATAAAAATTATTATAATAATAGTCTAGCAACAAAATTTATATAGTCTAGGAAGTATAAAAAAAATTGCATGAACAGTAAATATGATTCAGTGCAAGACATTATAAAATCAATTTTTATAATGAAAGCTATAAAACAGAAGTAGAATCTAAAAAATATTAGTTATTTATAGAACTAAATTAAGTATGAAAAATTGGAAAAACAATAATAAGGCCTATTATTAGAACATATGGTATAAAATATTGATTATTTTCAGAGCTAAATTTGGATTATGGCAATGGTAAAAGAAACTACTGGAGTAATTAAACACCAGCTAGGTTTCAACAAACAGTGTTACATCATGCTGACATGAAAGTTAATGCTGGTGACGGCTGACATACACTGAGATACCAAAAGGTGCGGCCAATGTAAAACTACACCAGAAATGTCAAAATTACAAAAAAAAGTGTCAAGTTTACCATACATGTCAATTTTACCACCAGAAGTTAATGTTATCTATATGAGATGTTGTTAATGTCAATTTCACAAGGAGATTATGTTAAATGAAGTATACCATCATGTCATGTAAATGATCAAACACTGTTGAAAAGAACATCATCAACATTAAATGTACTTAGATACTGGGTTAACGTCAAGTTTACCATAGATCTATACTGTCAAATGTCATTAATGAATTTGTGAGGAATGTTTACATTATGAATTTCACTGACAAAAGTTATAGAAAGAAGACATTATTTTTAAGCTTGACACCAAACAACGACATACGATCATCTTACATTATGACATCAAGAATAACATTAGGTAAAAAACATAACATTTAATAACAATGCTGATTTGAGCAATATTCAGTAAGGAGATTAATGAGAGGTCAGTTAAATTAGCTACATTGAAAGGTCACTATGAGAGGTCTATTGAACTGGTTACAATGAAAGGTCATTATGAGAGGTCTATTGAACTAGTTACAATGAAAGGTCACTATGAGAGGTACATTGGACTAGTTAAAATGAAAGGTCATTATGAGAGGTCTATTGAACTAGTTACAATGAAAGGTCACTATGAGAGGTCTATTGAACTAGTTACAATGAAAGGTCACTATGAGAGGTCTATTGAACTAGTTACAATGAAAGGTCACTATGAGAGGTCTATTGAACTAGTTACAATGAAAGGTCACTATGAGAGGTCTATTGAACTAGTTACAATGAAAGGTCACTATGAGAGGTCTTGTGCAATGGTTACACTGTAAAGTCACAAAAAAGCATACAGCTGACATTTTATGATGAAAGGTCACAGGTGAAAGTTACATTAAAAATCAAAGAATTACATTGTAAACAAAGTGAAAATCAGAATTGTGTACCATTAATAACAGATTGTAAAAAATTATTTAAAAAATAATTAGAAGTCAAAACAACATATTCTTTTTATCTATGAAATGGGTATCAAGATTAAATAATTTAAAATAATAGAAATAAACTAGTAAAATGGACGCACAAATTGTAATAATGGAACTGACTGAACTTGAAGCATAGGGCATCATCAATTGAAGAATGTTTGATTCAGAAAATCATGCAATACTTGATCCTAAGCTACCGTAGTGCTAGCCTGGTAACCTGATGAGGAAATTAAAATTCAGGATTGACAAAACTGATGAAAGAAAATACGGAATAAAATACAATTCAGAACAGCCATACAAGGTCATTGAAAAAGTCCACGACAAATTAAAATTTAAAAGTCATATTTTAATCCAGTATTCACTAGCTGAGAAAATATTAATATGGATGGTACCATAAAATGTATTAACTACAGGTATGCATTTTGATAAAAATATAAAAAAATATTTTGGAATGAAAACTGTATCGAGAACTGATCACTCCATAATACTGGTCTCAACAGATCAACTTACATGATCAAATACTCCTACTGGTCCCAACTTATGTGGTCGAATACTGGTCTCAACAGATCAACTTACTTGATCGAATACTGGTCCCAACTTACATTTACATGATCAAATACTGGTCCCAACTTATGTGATCAAATACTGGTCCCAACTTACATGATCAAATACTGGTCCCAACTTACATTTACATGATCAAACACTGGTCCCAACTTACATGATCAAATACTGGTCCCAACTTACATGATCAAATACTGGTCCCAACTTACATTTACATGATCAAATACTGGTCCCAACTTATGTGATCAAATACTCCTACTGGTCTCAACTAACGTGGTCAATTACTGGTCTCAACAGATCAACTTACGTGGTCAAATACTGGCCCCAACTTACGTGGTCAAATACTGGTCTCAACTTACATTTACATGATCAAATACTGGTCCCAACTTATGTGATCAAATACTCCTACTGGTCCCAACTTACATGATCAAATACTGGTCCCAACAGATCAACTTACATGATCAAATGATGGTCTCAACTTACATGATCAAATACTCCTACTGGTCCCAACTTACATGGTCAAATACTGGTCCCAACAGATCAACTTACATGATCAAATACTGGTCCCAACTTATGTGGTCAAATACTGGTCCCAACTTACATTAACATGATCAAATACTCTTACTGGTCCCAACTTACATGGTCAAATACTGGTCCCAACAGATCAACTTACATGATCAAATACTGGTCCCAACTTACATGATCAAATACTGGTCCCAACTTACATGATCAAATACTGGCCCCAACTTACATGGTCAAATACTGGTCTCAAACTCTTGTTGCTCCTTGAACTTGTAGGTAGTGGTCACTTTAGGCTCTGGTGGCTGGACACGATGAGGTGGGGGCGCCACTGACTGCAGTAAGGGTAACCTGGCCTTGTCTGGCCTGGCCCCCCTCTGCCCTGGGTAAGGCTCCACCCGTCTGTGTGTTGCCTCCTTGACGTTGTAGTTTTTGTACTGGTTGGCCAGTAGTGTGTTCTGTAGATTGGCCAGTCAAAAAATTATATTATGATTGGAAATTCTAATTTTAGATTGTTAAGCTCCCAATAATTCCTTACATTTAATTATGAAATATTTAGTGATACATTAAACTTTTCCATACCGCATTTCTTTGATTTTTAAATTAATTAAACAGAGATTAATATTTAATGTGCTCAATATGTAAGTGAACCATGCCCATATTATATAACACAGAGGGGTGGGGTAGGATTTTATCATTTTCTTATAATAATAACATTATATCAGGTGGGTTGTGGTCAAGAGCTTTCATTATGTAACAATTTTTTCTTCTTTTTTTTCCAATTTTCAATTCTTGTTTCCTGTTTAATGCTAAAATTTCTTTAGATTCTTTAGCTTTCTTTGCTAACGCTATGTGTTACGATCTAATTTTGCAATGAGAAATAGCAAACATGGAAATTTTCAATCTCTTTTCATACATTTCGATCCATTCTTAAATATATTTTCATGATAATATAAATATACAGCTAAAACAACTGGGATGAATGTTAAATAGCGAAACAAAGATTTTGGGTGATTTTGCAGGACAATTCTGTTAACTGCAGGACACACCTTCAATAGTGTGATAAAATGTCCTGTTTTGTGTTATATAATATGTACATAACCCCTGAGCTATGTCACCAGTACTTATGCTGTACAAACTTTTAAAAATATTTAAAATAATTTTGGCATGAGCATTATTTCAACACCTGCTTTGTTAGTTTTGTTTTCTAATCTGGTACTGTAGTTAGGAGATTCTACTAGTTTTTCTAGACAGCCAAGTTATTATAAATGGTTAAAAGTAATTCTAGTTTCATTAACAAAACAATGTAGTTGTTGCAATGTCTACTGATTTAGTTTTCAATTATAGAAAATTTTTAAAAAGTTAAAATACTTTAAATATGTATATAAAGTAACAAAGTATACAGCTACTGACATCTTATATAATGTTTTTATATTTTATAAACAGAACCTGCATTTTTAAAGCTATTCTAAAAAACAATAAACAGACTATTTTCATTCAATAAACTCAAAAATGCATGCCTTACTATAACTGAAGAATAAATAGAAAATAAATACATAATTTGAACTAAAATAAATTCTGAAAAAAAAAAATACACTTATAGCCCTATGTCTTTCCACAAAATACAATTATTTTAAGAAAGCATAGAAAAAAAGAATGGACATTGTAAGTGTTTGGTTTAAAATGAGTACACTGAGAAATACCTACACCAATATAATAAAAAAAGATGTAGAAAAAAACAAAAAATCCTAGACTATAAAAGAAATAAGTTAGTTATGTACATATATACACAAAAGAATTCCAATAGAATTAGTGTAATCCTTTTAGAAAACCTACCTTAAGTATTCCATATAAATACCTAGATTACCAAGCATATGCACTTGTAACAAATAAGTTATTAAGTTTCAAAAACTTTAAATTTGAAAGTAGAAAAAAGGATAAAACAACCTTGTATGCCTCTATTGGCTAATGGAAATAAAAAAATTTGTGAACAAGGAAAGGTTTTTAAAATTAGTGGGAGTCACAAGCTGGCCAAACAGGAGATAATAAAATACAGTTCAGCGTTGTTAAGCTTGACATGCATGATTTAAGTGGCACATTTATTTGCTTAAGCTATGGAGGTCTGATATAAGTTTTAAAAAAAAATAATTGTTTTGACTTAATTTCTGAAACAATTTTTTAACAAATTAAAGTGTAAATCAGGATTATTTTAAGACATCCAAATAAAAAATGGGTAATCTATCGTTTTGGGTACGTAAAATCGCCCGCGATTTGTAGTGTGAAAAACAGGTGACTCCTTAAATTTTAATAATTATTTCACATTTTGAGGAGGATTTTTGTTTTAAAAAATTCAATAATGTTTCCTTGATTCATTTATGTACCTTTTTTTAAACAATTGAATTAAAACTTTTCCGTAATAAATGAAGACTAGCGATGTTTCCAACAGATGCAACCATGCTCATTTACTATAGCAGCCATCTTGTCTAAGTTTTACTTTTATAAGCTTTTAGCGCCAGATTCAGGGGGAAGCCACTCTATTTTACAAATGGCTGCTGTTTATATTACATTATATAGCAAATCTTGCTCTCAGACACTGCTGTTTAAAGTTAATTTCTGGACTATATCGATATATTTAGCCATTGATTTAGGTTTATTATTCATTTATCTATAATATTTGACACAAACATATGACAATATACTTCTATTAAAGCCTTGACAATGAGGTAACGTTTTCGTACATAAATAGCCGCGGGCGATTTTACGTACCCAAAACGATAGATTACCAAAAAATGACTTTACTGAGCTTTATAAAAATATACATACTTTTTTATTTTAAGATAACTATTTTTGAACCTGTTTTATGTTTTTTTTTATGATAAAAAAAGATGTGTGACTGATTAAAAAATATTCAGCAGTCAAGTAAAAATGGCCTTGCCCTGTAATTTTATAAATAATACTTTATAATTCATTTATTTCATTTTCTGTTTTAAACTGGTTTAGTTTAAACCAACACAAAGGAAATGAATTTAACATGACTCTTCTTAATGCCATTTTTACTGAAAACTTACAAAATAGAGTACAAAATAATACAATGGTACTGTATTTATAGATTGAACTATAAACTTTTCCAAAATATATTTACTTTAAAGGTCAAAGTTCATCAAATGAAAAGCTGTTTGTTTTCTTTATAAATAAAACAGATGGAATAGATTGTACTTATACACTGTTTGATGACTAATTAGCCATTAAATTTTGCCAATATCTTGCAATGGTTAAACTATTATTTTTTTAAAGTCTAACCTTGGTAACAAAAAATATCAGAAACACTCGCACTTATGTGCCATTGTATTATGGATACTGTAAACCTTATTCTTTCTCTTATTCAAAATCTTTAAAGCGCATTTATGGTTGCACTTCATCGTAAACTAAAATTTATAAAGATCCTCTAAATGAATGTACAATTTCACAATGTTTGGAACTTTAGTGATATGTCTTTAGTTTTGAATAAAATGACCATGCAAGAATGAAGTTTACAGTAGTGGTTGTTAGAAAAGAAAGGGCTACATGACAATAAGCAAGCAAACCTGTATGGAGAGATTGAGAAGTGCCTCGTTACTAACCCAGCGGTTCTCATAGACCCTTGTCTTCTTGACATGACGCTTGTCCTGGGGAAAAAAAACAGTTTGGTACTCATCAATTGGCAAAAAACATAAAGTTAAGAAGTATAAAAAAACATATAGAATTAGGAAGTACAGATAAAAAATTTAGAGTTAGAAAGTACCAGAAAACATAGAATTAGGAAGTACAGAAAAAACATATAGAGTTAGGAAGTACTAAAAAACATATAGAGTTAGGAAGTACCAAAATACAATAAAAGTTAGAAAGTACCATAACCATAAAGCCTAACCTTTGCTTAAACTCTGAACTGAAAGTATTGTTAATGAGGATTTCGGTTTTTAGAAAATTAATTGATTCAAATAAAACAACCTATATATTTTTGAATAAAAAAGCTAACAAAAATGTAATAATTAACAATACAGCTAATTTAAAATGTTTTAAAGAAATTTTTTTTACAATACTGCTAATAAATAAATTAAAAAGAAAAGATCTTCCAATAAAGCTAAAAAAATAAATTTAGATTGTAGAAATTTTACAATACCACAATTAAAATAAATTTAATATGTTACAATTTAATAATGCAAAGAAAATAAATAAAAAATCGTACAATACCCAAAATAAATAAAAACAATTACATATTACAATATTATATATAAATAGTAAAATAAATTTAAAATCTTACAATACCACTAATAAAATAAATTTGAAATCTTACAATATCAAAAATAGAATAAATTAAAAACCTTACAATATTGCAAATAAAAATAAATTTAAACTATTACCATACTGCAAGTAAAATAAATTAAAAACTTACAATAAAGCAAATAACATAAGTTAAAAACCTTACAATAGTACAAATAAAATAAATTAAAAACCTTACAATAGGGCAAAAAAAATTAATTAAAACTCTTGCAATAGTACCAATTAAATAAATTAAAAACCTTACAATACAGCAAATAAAGTAAAAACACTTACAATGCAGCTGACAGTCCAACTGGCAGGTATCCAAATAACAAGGGAGAACACTATGATTGTCCCAACAATATTGCTCTTCATGAAGGCAACTAAGGGAGAGCAAACATGTCAGAAAAGGGGGAAAATTGCAGTCAGAAATCAAAATAGCTTTTACCCTACTAATGAAATGTTTAATTATATAAAAAAAATATTTTTGTTGCAGCTTTACATATGCCACTCTATCAGAGTGTAGTTCTATCAGCCTATGTAAAATGTATCCAGTTTCTGCCTTGTACATACATTTGCCTTGCAAATAAATCTCTTCACTGCTGTAGCAGAATTGTTAAATTTGAAGTGATGGACATAGAAGCAGTAGAATGTATGAAGGCTTGATGTTAATGTAAGTAGTGTGCAAGAGACAGACAAGAATAGACTGAGAAGCACTTATGACAACACTAATGTTGCATGTAGCACCACTGATAAGACACTGACAACAGCATTATAATGTTGCATGTAGTTCTAAGAGAAATAACATAAGAACCATTGATAAGGATGTATGCAATGACATTATAATGTTGCATGTAGAGTTCATACAAGTTTGTGAAGAAGAAAAGTAAAATTAAGAAACAGCTCTTACCTAGTGTACTAGTGTCAAGTTGTTCTATGAAAGAAAACAATCTCTGGATCATATTAGCTTTACCCTTTTGGCATTTCCCAGCCTGAAAAAGAATAATTTTTCTAACATATTCACTTCAGAGATAAAAATTACTTTAAACATTAGCTCATTGTAATCTAACAGAATTAATGCAGAGATTTAAAATTTGAAAATGGCAAGGTTTAAAGTCAAATTCACACATTACTGTCAGTTGTTTTCAAACCTTACCACACAATATCCAAAGGGAGATTACTGTTAGTTGTTTTCAAACCTTACCACACAATATGCAAAGGGAGATTACTGTCAGTTGTTTTCAAACCTTACCACACAATATCCAAAGGGAGATTACTGTCAGTTGTTTTCAAACCTTACCACATAATATCCAAAGGGAGATTACTGTCAGTTGTTTTCAAACCTTACCACATAATATCCAAAGGGAGATTACTGTCAGTTGTTTTCAAACCTTACCACATAATATCCAAAGGGAGATTACTGTCAGTTGTTTTCAAACCTTACCACATAATATCCAAAGGGAGATTACTGTCAGGTGTTTTCAAACCTTACCACACAATATCCAAAGGGAGATTACTGTCAGTTGTTTTCAAACCTTACCACACAATATCCAAAGGGAGATTACTGTCAGTTGTTTTCAAACCTTACCACACAATATCCAAATGAACAGGGTCTACCATCAGCCAAATGATCCTTTCCATCCCCATAACTTCTGCAAGTACCATTAGAGGACCTACAGCACCTAAAGCACTCATGACCTAGGAAAATAAATCATGGCATAAGTTCAAAGGGAATTTACTCACTAAATTAGCTAACAGGGAAACAACTCATGACGTAAGTTCAAAAGGAAATAGCTCACTAAATTATTTAAAAGGGAAATAACTCATTGGTATATGTTAAAACAAAAAAAACTGACAGCATAAGTTAAAGGGGAAATAATTCATAGAATATATAAAAAGGGAAATAGCTCACTGTATAAGTTTAAAAAGAAATAACCTATGGCATCCATTTAAGAGGCAAGAAATGGTTGTTGTACACAAATAACTATTCCTCAACAATTATCACCAAAATTCAAGTGGGCAAACATATTTCACAGTTAACTAAAGAAGGGTGTTACCACCATCCTAGCTTACACCCGTCCCAACTTGCAAGATTGTGTTTTCATTAAAACAGTTATCTATGCGACTTAATTAATCGACTTAATTAATTGTTTCTGGCATATACATAAAGCCAACAATTTTACAGAGGTTTATCCTATTGAATTCCAAAAGCAATAAATGTTGCATAGTCACCAGATTCAGTACACAAGCAGGGCTGTAGCCCTATCTGCTGTCTCTCACAATAGTCCAAGCATCGTCCCCCTTTACAGTAGCCTCTGTGGGAGGGGAGACAAGCACATCAAACTATGGTGTTTATACAAACTAGCAAAATATATGTCTGACATGGTATAACAAACATTAAAAAAAGGTGTTTATACAGCTACAAATACATGTTTGACATGGTATAGCAACCATTAAATATACATGATGTTTGAACCTGTGTAACACCAGATTATATAGTTCAAAAAACATACAGTTTAAAAACTTGGCATAACTAGTTAAACAACTATCCAAATTACACTATGTTGGTATAAAAGTTAAGCCGCCATTTCATACATAAAGTAGAGTTCATCTGTTATTTGACCATAATATATAATGTAGTAGTGGTAAATAAAAAAATTATTGTACTTACTCATCTATACATTTAGTGACAGGTGAGTCTGCTATTGGGGGTGAAAGTGGACAATCCAGGCTAAGACCACTACAGTCTGGTTAAAGAATTTCTCTGTTTGGTTGACGCAAGTAATTATATACACAAATCAGCTTTAATCACGTTTTAACAGCTACATTTAATTTATCAGACTACTGGTGGAACAACCAAACTGCATCATTCTAGCCAAAAACCTATTCCTAACATTTTAGCAAAGAATATCTAATGAGGGTTTCAATAAAACATTCTCTAAAAAAATCCATTCAAATTACATCTACTATATTATATTCGACCAGGAATAGAAAAAACAACATTCTCCCATAAAATTCCATGCTCAGCTTAAATGAGCCCATACAACTCCTAAGTATATGTAGGCAAGCAGTAGGACTACAACCAACATAATTCCATACTCAGCTTAAATGAGCCCATACAAATCCCACGTATATGTAGGCCAGCAGTAGGACCACCAACAACATAATTCTATGCCCAACTTAAACGAACCCATACAACTCCCACGTATATGCAGGCCAGCAGTAGGACCACCAACAACATAATTCTATGCCCAACTTAAACGAACCCATACAACTCCCACGTATATGCAGGCCAGCAGTAGGACCACCAACAACATAATACCATGCCAAGCTTGAACGAGCCCATACAACTCCCATGTATATGTAGGCAAGTGGTAGGACCATCAACAACAAATTTCCATGCCCATACAAGTCCCACGTATACGCAGGCCATCAGTAAAAGGATACGAGCAATAGGCAGCTTCCTGGCACTGCTCTACACTCCGACCCCGACACATGACGCCTGGAGGTGCCATCTGACAGTTCTCACAGCACTCAAAGTTGGTTGAGCTGAAAGAGTTTAAAACAATTTTACATAGTAGTTTGATGTATAGATTTTGTTAGTAATGGTAGTTTGATAGTCAGTCTGTTAGTTCTGTGTATATATTTTGTTGGTAAAGGAAATTTAATAGTTAATTATGTGTACATTTTGATGGTAATGGTAACTTAATACTCAATTACGTGTGTAATATAAAGTTATTTGGTAATCAATTATGTGTGCACATTTTTATGGTAAATTTATTTGATAGTCAGTGATGTGTGTACATTTTGATAGTAATGGTAACTTACTCCCAATAAACAACATATTCATCCAAACTTTTGTTCCTATGTTTTCAGTTGAACACTATTTTTTTCTTGTATGATTTGACTAAAACATAGTTTCACTAGACTTTTCAATTAATTTGGTTAATTAAACAAAGTGTTTTGTGTGCCTGTACATTTTAAAATGTATATTCAGCAACAATAATGTCCCCTACATTGTTTTTAAAACATTAACTGAAAGTATCATGTTTCTACTTGACTTCAAATATTATTGCATGTAATATTGTAATGCAACTAAAAGTTTGGATTCAAATACAATTTAACATGTTTACATTTGCTGGTATGTGATACTTGACATAACTGAACTCTAGCCAAACTAGTGAGGGTAAACCCCCCTATCTACAAGTTGAAGACAAGAAACTTAGCTGAACTACTTAGAGTACAGTCCCCTACCTGCAAGTGGCGCTGCCTTTAAACTTGCACTGAGAGGAACAGCAAGGGTCTCTGTCAGTTAAACCAAGGCCACCACTGTCGCAGTCCTCTCCCTTGTCAATGATGCCATTGCCACACATGGGGACATTAGCTGTGTATCCTGGGAGAGGCAGACACAGACAAGTCATCAGAGAAGTCAGAAAATTCATCAGACACAGACAAATAGTACAGGCCATGTGAATGAAATAGATAGAAAACAGACGGGTTAGACAGAAAAAAATTAAAATTATATAGCTTCAGTAAAACAAATAACATAATAATATTAATATAACTATTAGTTCATAATAAAATAGGGGAAATTTAGGTTGAAATGTCAAACTTTAACTATTCAAAATTTAAAAATAGGAGATAATTCCTAGAAGCTGCATTTACAACAGATAAAAGACAAAATAACAGTCAGATCCAGAAATGTTCCAGAGACAGTTTATTACTTAAAATTTAGAAACTTCATTGTATACAAAAATGAAAGGGGGTGGGGTTCAAGTATTTAAAAAAAATATAGAGTGTAGTTTTAAAAGTTGAATTTAAGTTTATAGAAAATATTGCTAAAGTTATAGTTTTAAGAATATTGATGGCATATAGGTGAGACTAAATATTTTTTTCACCATTATGCTTTTATATTTTGTTGTGGCTAAAAAATAAGATTATTAAATGATAAATTTCATAGGTTATTATGCCTGAAGCAATATACTAGTCTATATCCTAATTTGGATTATACACATACAATGGAGAAGCAAGGTATCCAGATTTTTTAGAATATGTAAGCCATATTTCAACATGGTGACCTAGTATACACATTAAAGCAGAAATTATACATGGTGATTTTTTTTTTTTTTGGTGTGTGCATAAGAGGTCAACCAAAACATCTGAAATTAAAACATAATTAGGTTGTAAATAAGGTTAATAATAAGGAGTAGAGATGATTTGATTAATGATGAAGGCAATGCTCTGTCGACAATGTTATTCAAGCTGTTAGAAGAAAAAAAATGAAGGCCAAATATCTGATAAACAGATATGTTTAAATGTAAACCAGTGATGAGATACAATCATATATTTGGGGAAAAAAGGGAATTTGTCTAAATATAAAAATATGTTGATCAATATAGATAAAAGTTCTGTAACAAAATTAAATTTTTTAATATGTGTTGATTATTTTAGAAAATAGAGTTGGGTTAATCAGTGGAAATAAAAATTAATGAGAACAATATTTTGATTTGGATTTGATTTATTTGTAATTGATCAGCTCTTTGATGCTCTAAAATAACATTCCAATAATGATTCATAGATATTTTGATTGGTGTCTTTCTTACTTTGCAGGCCTAAAAAATGTAAAAAAATCCAGTCAAACAGCAACCTAAATGCATTACAAGGCATCAAGGACACTGCAATTATTATTCAAACACTAATCTAGGTTCAAACAGTTCAATACAAATAAACCAAGGATTATCTTTTATATTTTCAGAGCAAAGTCTTCAATTCCTTTACATTACTTGGACAAAAAAAAACAAGCTTAAAACTGCTGAATAAATTCACAGCATAAAAATTGTCCACCTGTAATTATGAAACAGAGTTAATTAGGAGACAATTACATCATGCAGAATGAAGAAATGTAAACTTGGTCAGAAATTAGCAGGACTAAGCAAAAAAACTACCAGAAA
This sequence comes from Physella acuta, assembly GCF_028476545.2. Lineage (NCBI taxonomy): Eukaryota > Metazoa > Mollusca > Gastropoda > Physidae > Physella > Physella acuta. The sequence continues at coordinate 143,509 of NW_026731584.1, forward strand.
AGTAAAAAAAAACATTTTCTAACCAGGGAAATTGAACAAGATATTAATGAATTACTGCTGGAAGTGGCTTTAGTAATATTGGCAATGGGTTTTCTTTGTAAGCATTTAACTGTGTTTAGCGTGGTCATCTGCATATAAAAGCACACATAATTGTATACCAATATTAACATAAGCTGTTGAAATAGCACAGCCCAGTTCCGCCAACCCATCTTTGAAATACCCCCACTCCCCTCAAAAGTGTACACTATTTTTTCTCACGACTTATGACACTTCTCTCCATTGTTTATTCCCTAACTACCTAAATAAATAAATCTAAAAAAAAATTATATATTTTTAGTTTACAAATCTACCCCTACAATAATTAACCTAAACCTCATTAACCTGAAAAGTCAGACACATTTAATTAGATATTATGTTAATTGGAACATTCTATTACTTTCATATCTACTTTACAATAGTACTAGATACTAAAGGATTGCAACTAAAAAATCATTAACCCAAAATTACTATTACTTTAAATTTGTCTATTTTTTGTGTGATTTCATACGTTGATGACCCAGGACTTTACATAATTCAAAATTTTAAAATTAAGTTAACACATAAAAAAATTCCTCATTAATAAAACAAAAAGTACTTATAAAACTCTGTAACTGTATAGACAGGTAAATAATGGTGGGGTTTACATATTAGAATGCTAGATAAAGGTAATGCTTAAAGCAAAAACTATACAGCCAAGGCAGCTCCAAGACAGCTTTTTAAGGACAGGCTAATTCCAATTATTGATTACAGGTTGTACAATTTTAAAAGTATTAAAAAACCACTACCTTAAATTTTTTTTTTAAATGTGAAAAAATGTATTTCCAAGCATGGGAAAACAAAATTTAGTAAATATAACACACCATGGTATTTAAAATTAAAAAAAAAGAATGGCCACATTGCTTGTAAATGAACAGCCAGCCAATGAAAATGTGGCAACAAATTTGGTGCTGAATGAATGAAACCACCTTAAAAGGCTGTCAAAGAAAATGAATGATGTGAGTGATGGAGAAAGGGAACGTCTGCCACTTACTGTCACTTTGCGTCTCTGGTTCTGCAGGGGACACCAACAAGGCAAAGTGTCAAAGAAAAAATTCAATGAATAAAAGGTTTACACAAGTACCAGTGTCACTCCTAACAGCTAAGTGTTTCATTTTTTTAAAGATCGCTGCATCTTGGTTGTTTTGTAAATAACTTTTATTGTAAAAGAATTTAAGTTTATATCATTGTTGTTGTTATATTTATTTATATATTTTAAAGGCAAGACTTTGTGTTTTAATGTTTGGCCAGTGAGAACCCAGGACACTGAATAGCAATTGCTAAACTGGTTTTTATTGGTCAAACATGAGTGATTGTTGCCATGCTTCCTCTACTGAACCTATGGCTGAATACACAAGTGTACTAGCTACTAATGTTCACAATTTAAATATTATTTGCTCTTTATTTATTTCACTAACAATTGCAGACAATTATTGACTATTTAATTTTTCTTGAGTGGGAAGTTTACTTATCTTTTTTATTATTTACGTTTTTATTTATTTTTCAAAATACTTTTAATTTTTATTACTTACTTAACAATTAACAACTATTAGGAGCTACATGCTTTTATAAGCAGAAGCATTAGCCTTACATATTAAAATATTGTTGAAAAATTTATTATGTTTAAGTTTATGTCAATGTTTTCGTGGTGTATTATTTTGATAGTATTTTAAATAAATTAAAAGCTAAACTAATTACAATCTGATTTTTAGCAAATGCAAATGAGTAACAGAATATTGATAGATTTAATTAATGGATAGATAATGATAATATTTGCTTAAAACAGAGAATCCAAATTGCTAAAATCAAGCAAAAACTAGGAACCAATATAATATTACAATTTAAATTGAATTAAACCACTCAACTTTTTAAAACTTGAAACAAAAAAGACAAAAGAAAAACATTAAACAACATTTGATTACTTTTAACATTCTGCTACTTGTTATTCAAAATGTAAACTTTTAATTTTTCTCTGAAAATAAAAAGAAATCTCTCAACCATTTACCTAGTCCTAGTAAATACTGAACAAGATATTTTAAAATTTAACTTAGTACAATTCATAAACTTTTTTTTATTCTTTTTAATGGATAATAAAGAGAGTTTAAATTGTCATCCACAAAATTGTAACAGTTAAATAATATTTAAATTGCTAAAGATTGAACATCATAAATTATCTATTTTAATTAACAAAAACTAATTAAGTTGTTCAATATGCAACATATCAAATGTTTACTTAGGTGGCTCTAGCTAACTAATTAGTTTAATTAGTTATTTAGAAATTGATTAGTCTAATCTACATCAAGGTGTGTAGACTCTAATAGAGTCTAGTTGTGTTCATTGGTTAAATTAGAAGATTTACATAGTTATTATGAAAACAATCCAGAGATATCGACATCTATACAACAGTTATCATGACAAAAATTAACTGATTTATTATTATTTTAAAAGCAATTAAATACAAAGAAAATAGTATTATAGAAAAGCAACTTTCCAAGAAAGTTTATAATAGTATGTATACAAACTACCCAGAATTGTTTGAATTAAAAAATAATAACAGCTGCCATTATCGTCTAAATTTATGGTTTTTTCTTTTTAAAGAAAATCAAAAGATTTATTTTTAAATACATTTTTTACTTAAATATAAATTTTTATTTAAAATGTTTATTTTAATAGACAACTTTTTAAAAAACTGAACAGGAAATTATTTTTTTGTTAAGTTTGCAGCCAAGCTCCCCAGGAAAAATATTTATAACTCATTTATAGTGAGGGGAGATAAGCCACACTGGCCAGGTTTTTGAGGGTTGGTAAACAGTGACCAAACAGAAAAAAAGGTGATATTGGAGACACATATACATAAATTTATTTGTAAATCTACCCAAGTAGGGCTTTTAAGTAATTTAATTTTAAGATCTTTATTATGAAGAAAATATATCAAATATACAACATAAATTGTTGTTAAACATAAATGTACTAATAGCACTTTTTTATAGTATCTAAAATTATTAATTGCCGATATATCTGAACAAATTTTATTTTATATCAACTATTTCCTTAACTAAATCATTTTTTTAAAACAATTTTAAAATAAAAAAAAAATTATTTTGTTTATTTAAGCAGATTAATATAATAATGATTTTTTTTTCTGAAAGTTTAAGAAAAACATGACAGAAATCCTTACCTCTAAAGCATGAGCTAGATCTTGTCTGAAGAACTGAGGTGATGTACCTTTTACTGCAAGGTGAGAAGTCCTAACAAGGAAAAATTTTAAGATATAAAAAAAAAAAAAAAAAACCCACAAAAGATGATGGATAATACAAGTTGACACGAAAACAACAATACATAATCTTTCGACTCAGAACAGGCCATAACAGACTAAATCAACACATGCATAAAAATCTAAAAATTGTGGCAAGGCCCCGGAAAATACGGAGCACGTCCTTCAGGAATGTTCTTTATATAGCCAGGCGCGAGTCAGACTGGCCCCTACACACCCCACTCAGGGAAAAATTATATGGGGCACCTGCTGATCTGGAGACCACAGTCTGGTTCATTCACGAAGTTGGACTTGTTGTCTAAATCCTCCACCATATTCTCAATTAAGAACGAAGAAGAAAGAAGAAACAACCCACAAACATTTGGAAATAATGGAAGCATTGGACACAAGTAAAGGTAATTTTAAAAGTTTAACATCAGATATACATTGACGTAAAAAAAAGTAAATCAAGAATATGACACTAGATAATACTTAGATGAATGTTGGAAAGGTTGAAAGAAATGTGAACATACATCGTTGTTTTCATCGTAGCCACTGACAGCATAAGGGTACATGAGAAATCTTCCCTTGTTGAAAGAACTAGGGGCACATTCATTAGTGTCTGCGTCATGCTCAGCTCCCCAGTTGTGGCCTATAGTTGATATTATATTTTAGTAGTGTCTGCATAATGATTATATTTATTAACTATAGGACTCTCTTCAGCAAAATTTTATCAATTTTATCCTCCTTAGTAAAATAAAATCTAAAAATATTATTAGTTATGTAAAAGTTACTTACCAAATTCTATCGAGGAATATGAAACAAAGGAAAATAAATGTATTTATACTGTTCCAATTTGTTTATACATGTATTAGCTAATTCTATTTTAAAAGAAACTGTAAAAAAATTCTTTTTTAAACTTTTTTATATTAAATTTTTTTAACAAAGCATTTAAATATACATTAAAGAATTCTATTTAGGTTTTACAATAAAAATTTAAAAGTTTACTGTTGAAAATAAATAATAAAAAAAAAAAAGATTTGCGTATTTTCAATGTAAAACATATTTTGTTAACCCACCATGAGCAGTAACCAGCACTGCTTCCTGTGTCAACAGATTGCTTCCCTTGGTATTCATGGTAGAGCTAAAACCAGTGTTATATGCCCTTGGGTTATTTCCTAAAAAGAAATAAAACAATCAATAAAAGAATGTATTTAAGGAAGTCATTTTAATTGTTCCAAACAATTTAATCACCAAATACTAAATATGCTTCTATTTTTCAAGAATTACAAGTTCAAGCTCAAAGTTTTAAAAAGTGAGAACATTTTTTATTGAAAGTAATTTCAAGAATGTTTTGATAGGCAATGCTTACGTATCAATGAACAAATTCCACCGTTTGCATACTTGCGGGGTGAAGCAATATAGGCAAGGCCAAGAACTCCACCAGCAAAAGGACGATGTGTAAAGAGATGTGCCAAGCAAAAGTTATGGAAATCTTTATCCAAACCAAATTGCTGGTATCAATTGGATAATAATTAAAATTTTAATTTAAAACATACATAAACTAAATGTGAATATATAAAATGTAGCAGTTAAGATATAAATGAGCAAATACAGTTCTCTACATGTACAGCAAGATAGGGAAAAGATTTAGTAATAGAGATTGCCACTTTATACATTCTAGAAATAGAGACCAATGTATTGGAGACATATTTTTGCTGGCTACTTCATTCCAATACATCATGTAGTTGTGGAAACAGACTCTTCTCCATCTGAACCACCTTATAAACATTCACAGCGACTGAATTAAAACTAGCACACCCAATGTTTATTTACCTAAAACTAGCAGACCCAATGTTTAGTTACCTAAAACTAGCACACCCAATATTTAGTTACCTAAAACTAGCACACCCAATGTTTATTTACCTAAAACTAGCACACCTAATGTTTATTTACCTAAAACTAGCACACCTAATGTTTAGTTACCTAAAACTAGCACACCCAATGTTTAGTTACCTAAAACTAGCACACCCAATGTTTAGTTACGTAAAACTAGCACACCCAATGTTTAGTTACCTAAAACTAGCACACCCAATGTTTAGTTACCGTTAGCAAATCGTTGTCAGGCCATGTGCCATTTTTCATGTTGTAGTGCTGCCCATTGGAGTGGTACTGACTCGCATCTGTCAGCTCTGGGTGGATCCTCAGCTGTAGACAACATTCAGTACTCGTTTACAAAAGATTTACACAATAAAGGTAAGGCAACTACCTTGAAAACTGATAGTCTAAATTTAGAGGTAAAATATCTGCATGTTTTACAAAATTTATTAACAAGTAAGGAAACATTCAATGAATGTCAGAACAAAATTTTAACACTTACATTTAATTTTACAACCAATACAACAATTTATTGAAAATTCAGTTAAAAACATATGCAGAGAACCATTCTAACCCAGATGATCTTTAAAGATGGTGAGTGTTGTAAAACAGATGTGTGAAGTGTTATAGTCAATTCTTTTAAATTATGTTTGATTTCTATCTGTTGGCATTTGTCAGCTTTTTTAACTGGATGTGGGCTAATGTGCCTAATCTAATTGTTACAAACAGGAAAGAAATTGTAAGAAACAAGAAGAAATTGTAGCAAACAGAAAGAAATGGCAACACACAAGAAAAAATTGTAACAAACAGAAAGAAATGGTAGCAAACAAGAAGAAATTGTAACAAACAGAAAGAAATGGCAGCCTACCTCTTTGATTTGGAAACCATAGCCTTTAAGTTGCAACTCATCATTCCACACTGTCCTCCTGTAAATTGCGTTCACTTTTTGAATAGCTTGGATCTAAAGAATATATTTTTAAAAACTCACACATAGAACATTTCACATTTTTTTAAAATAATGGGGGGGGCACAGCATTGCCTAAAGGTAGAGAGCTTGAATAGCTTGGATCTAAAAAATATATTTAAAAACTCACACAGAACATTACACATTTTTTAAGAATAATGGGGGACAGCATTGCCTAAAGGTAGAGAGCTAGACAAATAACCTAAAAATCTCAAGTTCGAAGCCAGGTTCAAGTCAGTATAACGTCCCCAAGTCCATCCAGCTCTGATAGATTCCTAACTCACATTAAGAAAAGTGAAGGCTGTTGGGCATGGTGCTGACCACAATATTCCTTCATATTTGAAGGTCGAAAAAAATAGAACTCTAATTCACTTGCCCCATGGCCCATCCGGTTCAAAAACAGAAATTTACTTAATATTTACTGTTTGGCATCAGCATCAACAACCTGGAGTGATTCTAGTTAATCAACATATTACAGAAGGCAGCTGGATACAATCTTTTAAGAAAACTTACAAAATGGACGTTTACAACTATTGATTGTGGTATTTGAAATAACTACTGATATAAACTATTTAAATTACAAAACAATAAGAAAACTCACAAAATGGACGTTTACAACTATTGATTGTGGTATTTGAAATAACTACTGATATAAACTATTTAAATTACAAAACAATAAGAAAACTCACAAAATGGACGTTTACAACTATTGATTGTGGTATTTGAAATAACTACTGATATAAACTATTTAAATTACAAAACAATAAGAAAACTCACAAAATGGACGTTTTCAACTATTGATTGTGGTATTTGAAATAACTACTTATGTAAACTATTTAAATTACAAAAAAATAAGAAAACCAGATAAAGACTCAGGCACTTACAATGTAATTTGCTGTCCTATGAGGGAAGCCACCCCCAGGCCCAGTGAAGAATGTGTAGTCTGCTACTGCAATGATGGGGCATGTGTCCTGTGCAACTGACGCACGCTCACGTCTTGGTATATCTAGATATAATATAACATTAATGATATAAACAAACATTAGAATATATACAGGAATAATATTTAGAAGAAATTTTTTAACATGTAGGAAACAAAATATTTTTTTTTGATGCATATAAAATACCAATATTTTTATGTTGTCTAACTGATTTCATGTTAATGAATTCTAGTGTATCTAGGAATGCATTAGCAAATGAAAAATTTAATACTTGATAAATAAGAGAGGTATGTAAAAATAGGTGAATAAAATAATTTATAGTTTTATAAACATACAGCCAAAAGAGCAGCCCGATATTTTGAAATAAAATATCCATTTTTTTCTTTTAAACGGAGACCAAGAAAATCTTATGAATAAAAGCTATCTCATTCATGGTATGATTTCAAACCCAAGTTTATCTAATGAGTCTTACGTTTTCTGTTTTCCCTTTCTTGTTCTAAGAGTTCCTCAGTGACTGACACATACTCAGGGTCATCTTCAGCATGGGCTGATTGGCAGATTTTTACCCTGTCAGTAGACACATGACATTACAATACATGACAGTAAACACATGACATTACAATATAACATGACATGACATTAAACACAGCAAATTACAATACATCATGACAGTGACACATAACATTACAATACACTCTGACAGTAAACACAAAAATTAACAATATACCCTGATAGTAATCACATAACATTACAATACACCATGACAGTAACACACAATGATTTCCACCTTGTCAGTAAAAATACATAATATTACAATACATCATGACAGTAAACACATAACATGACAATATTCCTTGTCAGTAAACATAACATTAAAATAAACCCTAATACACCCTCATAGTAAATATGTAACATTACAATACACCCTGATTTTCACACTGCCATTGAACACATAACATTACAGTATATGCACATATATTTATGATTCTAAGAATTTTAAGAAGAAAAAGACTACTAATTAAAATATATAATGTGCTAAAAGAATTAACCTACATGTATGGGCTAATATGGGAGATCTAAACCATTTGATGTACAAACTCAACTAAAATTAAAAACTAAATTATTTTATTAGATTAATTCTATCATAAAAAATATTTGATCTTAATATATGCATCCAATTATGAAATATCTCATTAAGATTTATCAAGTCTAAGCTAAAATAATTGCACATACGTTTTGTTAGGGCTTTTATCTATATCTGGGAAGATGTTGTTCCATTTGATGTCAGATGTACGGTACACAATCATGCTGTGGTTGTCTGAAGGTGGAAGATGCCGCCACGATGGCTAGACAACAAAGGAAAGGTCATTTTAAATCATTACAGGTTAACAGTTTATATATGATTAATGAAAGTTATATTAGAAACTAAACTATTTTAATTTATTTTTGTCAAACTTTATTAGCATTATTTGAAGTATTAATCAAAATGACATAGATTAAGTATGAATGAATAAGCAAAATAAAACAATGGGTAAATATTATTGCAATATTTACTTATTTCTCTCTCAAATGAAGTGATCTTAAACATCCAATTCTTACTTCTAAAGAATAAATTTCATCTTTTTCATAAACATTAGCACTCCATATTCCATCTTCTGTATAAGCATCTGCTTTTATATCTTTGTTTCCTAGTGAATGAAAGCAATGAGTTAAACACCTTTGAGCATCTATCTCTAAAATCATTTTACCATTTCACTTCAGTCTACTGTTTTTATTTGTGTAAAAATTAACTTTACAAAAAACTACTAACTTATATGATTTACACATGTACAATCTATATATATAATTCTCTTCTGGGAGCCGTTAGAAAACAAGCTGAAAGCGCGCCTTTGCAGTCCCCTCTCCTCCTCTCTATCGCTACCCCCCCACCCCCCACCACCACCCCTACATGGCCTGGAGAGTTGTAGTTCACTCTAAATGTTTACATTTTACAATCATAGAGCCGGGTTTGGTGACGGCTATTAGGGGCAGATAATTTAGTTTGAAACGATTTTAAAATTAGAGGAGGTAACTAAGAGGAGGCTGTTTTCACGGGGGGGGGGGGTTAGTGTTTTAAAGCACATATTTTCAGTGACAGCAGTGGTACTGTCGAATTCACAAATTATGAATTACTGAAAAGTAGAAAAAAAAAACAACTAAATAGCGGCGTATGTTATGCCGCGGGTCGGCTCGTTACTAAAAAGAAAACAAATTAGCTTAAAATAAAACTTGAAAACTCTTTATGACAGTACACAGCCCGACCAACCTAATAAATGCCCAGTGTAAAAATCGTTCTGATTGACATAAAGCGGAGAGGACGACCCATCTTTGTAGACCAGTTTAGCGCTGAAGTCTCCAGCTATAGCAGGAGAGCCAGGACTGAGGACCAAGTCAAATTTCCTGTGGGAAACACAAGTGTTATCAGCACAGCAAACATTAAAATACAATGGTAGCGATGTCAAGGGGCATACAAAACAAATGACATAGTTTATTTTTCCAAGAATTGATATGTATATAAAGTATATAATATTAGAGTTTTGTAGGAAATTGTTCAACAAATATAAATTATTATAAAATTATAGGAATTGCATAGGAAGTTTAGACTGATATGCTAATGTAAAACAGGACTCTGCAACATATGCACAAGTACGTAGCAAGTAGTACACCCTGTTAATAATTAATTATTCATCATTAATTATTTGTAAAAATCAAATTTGAATACTCACTTCCCAAAAGCAGAAAAGCTGACATCTTTATTTTCTTTACCAGGGTTATCTATACTCCTCTTCTTCCTGACCTTGATGTCTACATGGTTGAGGACCTCAAAATATCTCAACTGATCTTGGAGTTCAGCTTCAACAAGAAAATACAAAGATTGTTAAATTAAATTTATACAACTGACAAATATGAAAATCTCCATCAAATGGTCTACAGTTAGGTCTACAGTCTACACTCTGACTCTACTTTTAACTACTTTACCATCTTAACTTTAATCACTTACTTAATTAATGAAGTTAGGCCTAATGATAATGATCTTATTCTTAAAATAAATTATAATTAATCTTGGTCTCTTGGTCAAATCTACTTAATCTAGTGACAATCTAGCTACTTAACTGAATAAAAATAATGAATAATAACTAGATCTAGGGAAAACTCCATTTTAGCATATTTTATTCCCCACTTCACGTTCACCTCCAGTTGAGCGTATTTTATTATAAACACAACCGAAACACACAAAAACGTTAGGAAAACACTAGATCTACTTATTTTTTTATGAATGTGATTTTTAATTAGAAAAGGGAAAAAAACAACATAAAAAAGCATTAGAACTGTTCCAATTAAATATCGTGTGATCATCAGCAGGAGAAAAATCCTTACATGGTTGCGGGTTCACCGTGAGTTTACATTGACTTTAATTATCAGCAATTGTCATAGCTCGGGCAATAGCTGTTTGAAATTATGTTGGCCTCAGTTTTGGGGTCATTGTAAGTTCATACATTAATGTTTATTTATAGTATCATGCCTGGAAGATACTTGTAGCAATACAAATTTAACAGCCTTGCAATTGTGAGTTAAGTTTACGTACTTCACCCTTTGCCATGAACATTCTAATTGACACACGAACATTGCACATTCAATATTCTAAATTTGGATTTTTCTCAAGTTTTAACAAAAGTAAATTATCAAAATCCAAAAAAAGCCAGTCTCTTTTTTTTTATTCATTTTTTTCATTTGTTAAAACAAAAATACAATACAAATAAATAAATCGTGTTTTCCTAATGTTTTGGTGTGTTTTGGGTTATAATAAAAATACGCTCAACTGGAGGTAAACAAGAAGCAGAGGATAAAATACGCTAAAATGGAGTTTTACCAGATCTAGATATAAAAGTAAAGTAAAGTTTCCCTTTCAAACCTGACGGTCTATGGGGCAAGTGAAGTAGAGTTCACTTGTTTCTGTGACCTCGGCATATGAAGAGATAGTGTGGTCAGCACTATGCACAGTCGCCTTTACTTTCCCTAACATGGGTTAGGTACCCATCAGAGTTGGGTGGACTCAGGGACGGTCTACTGACTTTAACCCGGATTCAAACTCGGTCGAGACTTACGGGTTAGCAGTCCAGCTCTCTACCGCTAGACCACTCCGTCCCTATCTAGATATAAACTAAGCCTTAAAAAAGTAGGCCCTATGGAGTAGATCTAGATTCTATGGCCATGGCCTACCTGCAATTCCGCATACCAAAACACAAAACTGAAAAACTTTCATTGCCAAATCGCCAAATGAGAACACAGTCAGTCAACCAACAATCACTCAACAGTGAGCTAGGCCTGCTTAAAATTCCATAGCCTTTTTATGTCTCATTAACTTATACTTATAATAAATACTTTCCTGAGTATTAAACGACAACAAAATACTACACTAGGCCTACTTCATACAAATATTAATAGATCTTAGTCCTAGAATTTTAGATTAAAATGTTTGTGTACACTTTCGGTTTTGACTAAGATCTATTAATAGTTAGAGTGATTTCCCTTCACGGAAATAAGTTGAATTTGAGTCAGCGGTTCTCAAATAAATAGGGTTTCTTTAAAAACGGAAGACCTGGAGACAAAGTCCCCTCTCCCCGCACCAGAGAAGAATAGAAAAATGTATAGAAATTGTGTAGAAAATATATAATTTAATCAGCGACCGCCTAACACACCGCCCATAAAGTATCTGGTTCTTTTCATCTGTTGTGGTAGGGGGGGGGGGGGGGAAGACGGAGGGGGTGAGGAGTATGGCAACTGAAACTCATCTGAAAAATGTCCGAAAAAAACACTGCTGGCAACACTGGAAATCTCTTGCCAGTGACCAATGTCCATGGAGGGGACATAATATAATAAAATTGATAGATCAACATCATCGACTCTAACTTAACCACAGCCACTGTCACCCGACCAGTCGCTTCCCTTGTACCCTCGTTCACTCCGTACAACAACATACACGTCAACACACCCAGCCTCGCGTCTCACTACATGATACATACACACACGCAGTGATCCGTTCCACGTATTCACCTTTCATACACATTACACCACCACAGGGGGGCTGATTCACTTTTGAGGCTATGTGTTACAAGGCGGAAAAGGGATTAAAAATGGTGGCAACTCTTGTTATACAATTTAAAACATAGCAAAAACACGTTACATTAAAAGAAAATTATCTTTCTATAATAAAGTAATTTGTGAGTTTATTTTATTTTGCATTGATAGAAATTACAAGCATTGTAATATTAATATGTCATTAATTGCGACCAATTAAGCAGCATAATTAGAAAGCTATACCCATTGCTGGAATTCATTGTTATCACGTATCCTTCATAATGACATAACGCTTATAGGTCCAGCTTGAGATGGAACGGCGTGGTCAAATGGTAGAGCATTCAACTGCTAACCCGAAAATCTTAAGTTCGGATCTCTCTGGTTAGAGTCATATCACGTCCATGAGTCCAACCCTGATGTTACTTACTTCATCTCAGTGGCGTTGCGAGGTCGGGTGTCACCCGGTGCGGCACTTAATGGTGTCACCCCCCCCCCCCCGAGGCGTAGCAACCCTTCCCGGCGCCCGGGGACAAAGTTTCAATTTTCCATTTGCACCCTCCCCCTTAAACTTTCGATTCGTCCCCTCCCCCCCTCAAACTTTCGATTTACACCCCCACATCCACCCTTGTCGGGGTTTGTCAAATTTGCTCTTAAAAGACTATTTAACACTCGAATTAATCACTTAATTAAGTGGAATTATCATTTTTCTCTATAAATTTTGCTATTTTTTGCCTTGGTGGCACCCCCTCTAAATGGTGTCAAGCGGTGTAGTTCGCACCCCCGCCCCCTCCTCGCTACGCCACTGCTTTATCTGCCCCATAGACTGTCAGATACGAATGGGAACTTTTTTTGTCAGCTAAATGTACACCCGCTATCACTCAACCATGCCGTCTCGCTCCAACGGTCACAGAAGAATTTATTCTACACACGTCGTATGTTTTGCTTACACAACATCCGTGTTTGATCGACCGGCCGAATTATCCATCAAAGCGTAGCACGTATGCTTATTAATATTAATGCTAAGTACTTGCGGATTCAGTGGGGCAACATTAAGGTTGGATGTCGTCTTTCTAGCACAGTTACATGATAGCTGGCTAGTTGGGTAGGAAAAGTTAAGGAAGCATTTAAGTCAAGGTAAGATATAGTATATATATATATATATATATATATATATATATATATATATATATATATATATATATATATATATATATATATATATATATATATATATATATATATATATAAGACTATATATATAAGACTATATATATAAGACTATATATATATATATATATATATATATATATATATATATATATATATATATATATTACTTAATTGGTTTAGATGTTGAGAAGACGATGTTTTTAATGCAACAGCTCATTACGTAACCTGGCTGGATATTATAGTTGAGATGGCGCAATGGTCTAACATAAGGTAAGAACTTGTTGACACTGAGACAGGTGTGATAATTCTGGTAAATGTATTGAAGTCACCCTGGCTGTCATGTCTAGTGCAGTATTGTTTTGATGTATCTATAGACACGTTAGAACTTGTTACCAATAGGAAAATAAATTAGGTGTCCTTATTTTTAGCACGTTCCACGATAGCGCTAACATTTATTGTTAAAGAGCTATTGACCTCATCGTTAAAAATCTTTTTCTACATTTGATATTTGTTAATTTGTCACTCAATCATCCCTTAACCTTCAGTAGTTTGGGAACCTCAGCTGTTTTTCCTTTTAATTTTGCACCATCTGTCTCGTTCTTCAACTGCTCTGATTAGTTCTGTAACGGGCAGCCTAGTCCAAACTTTGATGTCGTTTACTTCAAATCCTTGTCCTTACTTGCACAATACCCTGCATTATTGTTTGGGACATGCCATTGGCTCGTGCGACAATGACATGCCCATAGCACTCAATTTTATTGTTATGACTGTGATCAGTAGCCTCTCAAATGGACCAATCGCATTAGTGATAACTTTACTGATTTCTTCATTAGTTATTTGGTCTCTGTATAAGATAGCTAGAAGTCTACGTAGACATCTCCTATCCAGGGCCTGGCTTCTTCTCTGGAGGTCTGCGTTAGGGTCCAAGCTCGCAATTCATACAGGAAGGCATGACATGACTAGCGACCGTTCGAGTTTTACTTGTATGCTAAATGAAGTCTATTGGTTACACCAAATGCTTTTTTATTTACTGAATGCTGTTTTATTTATTGGTTGGGGGCTCTTCATGCATGTATTTATATAAAATTTAAAATTAGCACTTTAAGAAATTATGACATTAAATTAAATTTCATCGGCATAACGTAGTCTCATTTTTAAATTTTAAGTTGTGTGCCCCAGCGCTTGTGGGACGGTGTGGCCGCTTAGGTAGAGCGCTGGCTGCTAACCCGAAAGTCTCGAGTTCGAAGTAGGGTCCGAGCCAATAGAACGTCCCTGAGTCCACCCAGCTCTGACGGGTACTTAACTCAGGGAAAGTAAAGGCGGGTGGGCATATTGCTGACCACACCTTCCCTTTATATGCCGAGATCAATAAACACATGAACTCTACCTCATCAGCCCAATAGATCACTAGATCTAAAGTGGATTCGTTACTTATATCCCAGCTCGCAGATAGCACAATCAATCCCTTATAGTAAGTAAAGTTTCCCTTTCAAACCTTACGGTCTATGGGGCAAGTGAAGTAGAGTTCACCTGTTTCTCTGACCCCGGCATATGAAGAGATAGTGTGGTCAGCACTATGCCCAGCCGCCTTTACTTTCCCTAACGTGAGTTAGGTATCCATCAGAGGGACCAGAGTTTCTTCCAGGCATCTCTTCGGGGAGGAAGGGGGGGCAAAGCCCCCCCAAAATTTTTTTACCGAAGAAAGTTTACCGCCCCTCCCCCCCCCCCGAAAATTTAAAGTGCCCCCCCCCCCGGAGAAAAAAGTCTGGAAGAAACACTGAGAGGGACGGTCTACAGACTTGAACCAGGATTCGAACTCTAGACTTACGGGTCAGCAGTCCAGCTCTCTACTCCGTCCCATCAATCCCTTACAGCACATATTAAAATAATAACATATTGTATGGTTTCAGGGAGCCGCCACCGAGCATCACCGAAGAACCAGGAACAACTAATGCCACTCCCCCATTCCCTGCTTCAACCTACTATGTGCGAGACAAGTTTTCACCTCTGCCCGAGTCCCTAACTAGCTACTGTCCACCTGCCAAGAAAAAAAGTTTATTTTTAGCCTATGTGTTAGCGTTATCTCCCCTTGGCTTGCTGGGAGCGCATCATTTTTACCTGAAGCGCCGCATATGGGGTAAACTTTATGCCTGCACACTTGGACTTCTGGGAGTTGGTTATTTCGTCGACTGGTTCCGTATCCCATGGCTGGTCAGAGAATATAATTACCCACATAAAAGAAAACAATTATGGAAGGTTTCAGAAGCTTACATTTTATGGCTGCCATTTGGGTTACTTGGGTTTCATCGTTTCTATTTGGGTCATTACAGTCGGGGTATAACGTATGCATTAACCTTTGGACTTTGTGGATTTGCTTGTATCAGAGATCTCTTCAAAATACCCATTTTAGTGAAAACTAAAAATACACCGAAAATTGTTCGAAAATATAAAAAGAAAAGCATTTACATCGCTTATCTTCTTTATATAACAGGCGGTATTTTTGGGATTCACCACTGGTATTTGAAGCGTTCCGCTTGGTCAATACTTTACCAAATAACGCTGGGGTTTCTGGGACTGGGATGCGTGCTGGATTTTTTCCGCATACCATCGTTAGTGTCGCATGCAAACGATGAGATTAGTGGGAAGAGATTACCCGGCACAGCGTGTATCGTAGATGCCTACCAGCTCTGGTTTTTTTTTGGCTTGCTGGGCTTTCATCACTTTTATTTGAATCGTGTGTGCTGGGGGATCCTTTACTTTTTTACCCTCGGTATCCTGGGCATCGGTTGGTTGGTTGACTTTGTGCGATTGCCATATTTGGTTGAGGATTTTAACAAAAAGCTTGCATATCGAAGTCCCTCAGAGGCCCCCATTTCTACAGTAGCGCCCACACATGCAGTAGACACCACACATACGGTAGACCCCACACATACAGTAGCCCCCACACTTAATGTAGCCCCCACACCTACTGTAGCCCCCACACCTACTGTAGCCCCAACACATACAGTAGCCCCCATAGCTACAGTAGCCCCCATACCTACAGTAGCAACAACAAGCTTTTCACAGGTATTCACATGGCAGTCGCTTTCTGCACAAGATGAAATTTCAGGTAAGAATCTCGTCCATGTTACCCTCCTTATCACGCTTTGCCACATCTAGCTCCGCATTAATATTTAAAAGCTTCTAATGGTACTCACGTATAATAATTTATAAATTGCCATAGCTTTCACCTGTAATACCTGTTACTTGAGCATAATTCTTACCAAAAAAAATAATTTAAAAACTTCGCCAATATAATACTGTAACACATACATAATTCTCTCTTATACACTAGTAAGTGCTAGCCTGCTCACTTGATGTAAGATTCAAAAAGCGAGTAGGTGAAGTTTCATCCACACAGACCGAGAACATTCACGATGTGGTGCGTCTCGGGTTTGAAAACTGAAGAGTCGTTTTCCTAAGCCCCATAGATGTAGTTTTGTTGTTTAAATATTTGTATACTTTAATTTTAAATACACTATTTCTTCACGTAAATTCGGATATTTTATTGTATTAGTTTATATTACTTAACTAACAGATAATTTCTAGTTAAGGCTCACAGATCCTTGTTTGTTAAAAGCCTAAAATATAAGCACTCTTACGTATGTCATTTGTTTTCCAGAAATACTCCTTTTTATTTTACTTATCGATATTTTTTAATACACATAATATTTATCAAGTTTTACATTATATATCTGGAACGGTTTTAAATGGCATTTCTGTGCACAGGGACTACTAATATTTAGATTAGTGTTATTTTTAACGAGTATAGTGGGTACCTCGAGATACGAATATAGTTTCTGCCGTTACCTTGCCGCACGTCCAATTGCTGTATGTCAAAGAATTCTTCTCTCCATTGGAATTATGTGAAATGCTGTTAATCCGTTCCAGCCCCAAAAGAATCCCAGAATTGTTTTATTTCACATCTTGTTCTAATAAGAAAAGTATTTATACATGACACAATGTCATCTATGTGTCATGTATAAAAACATAATAAAGGAGCATTAAAAATGTTTTATAATATGTATTTACTTTGGAGATCAACCGATTTAAGATTTCGGAAGATGGTAGTGGAGGTTTACGATGAATGAGCTTCATTTCGTTCAACTTCTAGCTGCTTATCTCTCTACGTTTTTTAATTCAAGTACCATTTACATTCGTCTATGATACATTTTATCCATTCTTTTATGGAATAGTACTAAATTTTATGAATATAATTTACGTTATATGCTGCTGTTCAGTATTCTTTACTAAATCGTTTTAAAATGTTGTGGAAATGAGTTAGGACAATGTAATTTCATAGCTCCGATGGACATTGTTGTCGGGGTGATTGTTTTTAAAGAATCCGCTCATTTCCATTTAACTTAAAAGCTAAATATCGTTCGCTCGACAGATCGTATATCAAAAGATTCTTGTATTATGCAGTGTCAAGTTAATACTTTTAAGAACGCACCAATAAAGAAATTGTTCAGTTTTATGTAATTTAGATATCTATTACTTTATTACTAAAACGCGTTAAGACGTGCAGAGAAATTTCAGCATATATATATATATATATATATATATATATATATATATATATATATATATATATATATATATATATATATATATATATATATATATATATATATATATATATTTATATATATATATACATATATATATATATACATATATATATATATATATATATATATATATATATATATATATATATATATATATATATATATATATATATATATATATATATATATATATATATACATGGCACTGAACTAATAGCGATAACTATGTGTTTCTTTGATAGCAACGCTTATATCAGTATAGAAATTTTGACCTGCACTCTAATCTTTCTTAAAAACCTGAACTTGTGACCCCATCGATGTTATAACTACATTAATTGCTTGTAAATGTTTTTATTTACTATTTCCGCACTTACAAGTTTGTCTTAGGATAAAGATAAGAATTATTGACTCTTGTACCAATGATCTATGTGCATCGAATGAATGTTGATTTAAAGACATGACGAAAACTCACGAAAATAGGACTGAATAATTAAAAGATCGATATTATTTTCACTTTATAACTTTTTTGTTTGATTTTTTAAGGCATTGAAACTCAAGGTATGTCAAACCCATCCACGTCATTCGAGTTACTGTATTAAGCTACATGGCCATTCGACGTGATCACAGTACAGACATTAATGGATGGATTAAAACTACCAGACTATACAAAGGTTTACAGTACAGACAGTAATGGATGGATTAAAACTATCAGACTATACAAAGGTTTACAGTACAGACAGTGATGGATGGATTAAAACGACCAGACTATGCAAAGGTTTACAGTACAGACAGTGATGGATGGATTAAAACTACCAGACTATACAAAGGTTTACAGTACAGACAAGCTAAAAACTGTCTATTCATAGTCAGCCACTGAATGTATCCTACAATGCTGTGGTGATGTGAAGTATGAATTACTTAATATGCTTGAACATTCTATACTATGTTCTGTCATATATGTGAAGTTTCAAGATTGTTACATCGTTTTTAAAAAAAATGTTTGAATTTACGTGAATTTTAGTAAAAGATCATTTCTACGACTATTGTGTAGTTTTAGAATATTTTTGTACGTTTAAAGAAAACAATTATGAAACAAATATAAAAAAAATGTCTAATTGCAAGCTTTTTAATTAAATGCACTGAAAATAAGAAAATAAAACTAATTTTCTTTCTTTCATAAAAGCTTCGGTTGCTCATGAGATCTTTTTCCCACGTTTTCTTTAACTTGCTTTCGCGTCTGTTTGTTTTTCCATCAAATCTTGCGATCGAAATTTCGGGCATTTCCCAGTTAGCTAGCGCGCTGAAATTTTCAGGGAAGAAAAATGAAAAACGAGGGGCGCCGTGATTTTCTTACAGTTTTTAATACTGTTGACTCTCTACAAGCTCCCTAATAAAACTCAATAGTATTATCTAATCAATAGTAATATAACTTTTACATCTTATATTAACAATGACCGATAAAAAAACTTTTACTTCGGCGCACCACGTTTTTCATTTTTTGTCATAATGCGCACGCAGTTTGCGATCGCTTATAGTAGAGTGATCGCTTGCATTATTGTGATGTATAGCATTTATTTTCTACCTTTTAGTTCAATCAGAAAACGTGGGTTTTTAAAAAACTTTTTTAATGATAATTATTACATATTTTATTTTCTACTTTTTAGTCATTCATAATCTATGAATTCTACTCTACCAATGCTGTAACTAAAAATATTTGCTTTAAAACACTATCAGTAGCTCGTGAAAGAAGCCCCCCCCCCCTTAGTGAAAGCAGCTGTCTGTGACGACAGTTAACAGACTACAGCAATTAGATCAAGTGGATTTTATTACCCTCCACCCCCTCCCCCCTTAGTTTCAAATAACTTAAAAACTTAAGTTATCTGCCCCTAACAGCCTTCACCAGATCGAACGGCTTTACGATTGTAAACATTTTCGTGAACCACAGTTTATCAGACTATTACCCTGATAGCGTCTTGCTTTTTTATCTCCCCTTCTGTTATTGAAATTAGTAATCTATCGAGTTATTTAATTTTGTTATCTCTCCTTACTTTTGAAACCGTTAAATTATATTTAATGACTAATTGAACTTATAATTAAATAAAAAAAAATAGACTTGTATTGTCATCGAAGTCGAACGTATCTGGAAATTTTGAACAAAATCGCAGCATTCGAAGTGGGTCAAAATTAAGTTACAAGATTTGCCACAAACCCACAAACAAACGAACGAACAGACGTTGCGAACTAAATAAAAGCTTGTAAATTTTTGTTGATTCAATTCATGGCGATCATCTCTGGTTAGTCAAGAGGCTAACCGTGAATACTTTGTGTACTGGCTAAGGGGATTTTTCCCGAGAGAAATAACATTATGGCGTTTCCTTACTGTCACGACTTTTTATACCGGCACTACTGGCTAACCTCGCAGGAATGATGGCTCAATCACATGATCTCCCTGCAACAGTGATGACAAATGCGACTGCAGACGCTTGCGTCATTTGTTTTGCTAAGGGTAACTTCCTGGTTGGATTGTTTGACCGAAATATTCAGTCTAGCGCGGCATTCTTGTACTGGGCACGTTAAAATCATTGTTATGCTGTTAGACGTATCAAAATATAATTGAAACTTGAACGTGGTGTAACTAGAACAATTGCCAGACTCATTTCTAGAATATGGAGCATTCCAAGACGTGTAGATGGTCTGTGTACGAAACATATTTCTAGAATCCAAACCAAAGGTAAGAGTAGTTATAAATATATATATATATATATATATATATATATATATATATATATATATATATATATATATATATATATACATATATATATGGGGGCGCTAAACTGAAAGTTCGCCCCGGGAGCTGGGAGGGTCGCTACGCCTCTGTATGTATGTTCAAAATTACACACACTAATTATTGTTGCTACAGATATTGAGAGAGTTTTAATTCAGAGAAAAATTCTTCACTGCCCTTGACAAGCGACGTTGTTTAAACAATGGTGAAATTGTTAAGCATAAGGTATGAAATTACTTGTTGTGGGCAGCCAAATAAGACCTCGCAATGCTATTAGTTAGGTGCCCATTGTTTATTTTTGGGTTATAGGCAGTGTTTCTTCCAGGCATCTCTTAAGGGGGTAGAGGCTCCCCGAAGAAAATCTACCCCCCCCCCCGAAGAAAGTCTACCGCCCCCCGAAAATTTCAAGTGCCCCCTCCCCGGAGAAAAATGTCTGGAATAAACACTGGTTATAGGATACTGTGGTGGTAGGTCTGTCACAGGGTTACAGGGTGTAGATTTTTTTTTTTTTTTTTTTTTTTTTTTTTTTTTTTTTTTTGGTGGTAGATTTTATATACTATAGTGGTAGATTAATTATACTGTGACGGCATTTTTGTTTCACTGTCGTGGTAGGTATGTTGTAGGATAAACAGTCACAAAAATTTATTGGGCAAATTCTATGCATAAATAATAACTTATATTTTCAGACATATACCAGAAAACACCATTGCATATCCTAATGCAGACCACCATGGACAAAACCAATTTTCTCCCCTGCCTGAGTCCCTAGTTCGCTACAGTCCACCTATCAAGAAAAAAAGTTTATTTTTAGCCTATGTGTTAGCGTTATCTCCCCTTGGTTTGCTGGGAGCGCATCATTTTTACCTGAAGCGCCGCATATGGGGTAAACTTTATGCGTGCACACTTGGACTTCTAGGAGTTGGTTATTTCGTCGACTGGTTCCGTATCCCAGAGCTGGTCAGAGAGTATAATTACCCACATAAAAGAAAACAATTATGGAAGGTTTCAGAAGCTTACATGTTATGGCTGCCATTTGGGTTACTTGGGTTTCACCAGTACTATTTGGGTAACGGACGCACGGCTATTCGGTATACATTTAGTTTGGGCGGTTTGGGAATAGCGTGGATTAGAGATCTGTACCAAATACCAACATTAGTGAAAATGAAAAACGAAGATGAACTTATACTGAGGCGAACGAAGAAAAATATTTACACCGCTTATCTTTATTGTATAACCGGAGGCTTTTTTGGGATTCATCATTGGTATTTGAACCGTAGTCCTTGGTCGGTAGGTTATCAACTCTCTCTGGGCGTTTTTGGACTAGGTTGGGTGCTCGATCTGATCCGCATGCCTTGGCTGGTATCCCGTGCTAACGATGAGATTATAGGCAAGAGATCCCCAGAGACGCTGGTACTCGAGGAAGCTTACCTTCTATGGTTGACGCTTGGATTACTGGGCGCTCACAACTTCTATTTAAACCGCCCTGGTTGGGGGGTGTTGTACATCTTTACCCTAGGATTCTTAGGTATTGGCTGGCTGATTGACGCTGTCAGAATACCAAAGCTGGTGAAAGATTACAACGAAGAGCTGACTCCCCCGAGTCCCACACCTGCAGTAGCCACCACACCTGCAGTAGCAATAACCAGCCATGCGCAGGTTGTCACCTGGCGGTCAGGTTCGGCTCAGGATGGAATTTCAGGTACGAATCTCCACGTTTCCAAAATTATTAGGTTTGGTTACAGCTAGTTTAATATATTTGCTTGTAATATTTGTTAACTTGGCATAGTCAGTGGAGACACCCGGTGCGGCACCTCATGGTGTCACTCCCTTCCCTCCACACCAAATAAAAAAAATTATAGGCTATATATATATATATATATATATATATATATATATATATATATATATATATATATATATACCATTGGTGTCGCCCCCCCCCCCCCCACACCCCCCCCCCCCATTTTGACAAATTACGTGAATTTGTCAACACATTATTCGAGTTCAAAATTAACAATGCAACCTTTCAGAAAGCATTTTTCTTCTATATATTTTGCTATTTTATTTGCCTTGGTATCACCCCAACCCACCCACACCAATTGGTGTCACCCCCTCCCCAGCCTCGCAACGCCTCTGGGCATAGTTCTTATTTATAAAAGGTTTTTAGCATTGCATATTTTTAGCTTATTCATTTCATCGACATTTCTTTTCTGAAGTGGGTCTCGCTCAGCCACTTGTTCTTACTAGGCAACTTGCGGCAGGTTTATTTTTCAACAAACACAAATCGTAGCTTGATTCACAAAGTAAAACGACACTTGCCGATGTAAAATAGAAATTTCTCCATCTCGTTATGTTTAGCTTTAGCGTATTAATGTCTATTTTAAGATTATAAGTACACTACTACTTCGTGAAAGTTGAAGCATATTTTAGTTTTCTATAATATTTAACTTAAAAATAATTTATAGGTCAGATTTGTGTCAAGTTTTTCAAAAATATCCTATTTATTTTAAAGATGATATAAATTAAGAAGTTTTACATTATAAATTGATAGACTCAAATAAGTTTTATATTCCTTTTCCCATGCATAGATTTTTGTAATTTAACGAGAGTTTGGAAAACGTCTTTACATAATTGCTAAATTCTATTACCTGTGATGTATCAATTAGTTGAGTTCTAAAACACGTCAAGACATGCTGAAAAGATAAAAAATCTATATTTATAACAGAACTATTGAACCAGATATGATATATTGAGCATATTTCGTCTACAATAACGCATCAAAATTTAGGCATAAACATACTTAACCTAAACCTCAGTTGTAACCCAAACAATATTCTAACTACACTATCTGCTTGAAAAATCAACACCTAGTTTACAATATCTATAAATATACGTTTGTCATAAAATAAAAGACAACAGTCATTTACTCGGTATTTGTGATTTATATGCATTAAATGTATGGTAAAGTAGGTGGTATGATGAAAACATGTAAATATATCGACATTATTATTAAAAAGATTGTCATTCTATAATTAGTTTCCTTTGTTTTCAAAGGCATCGAAATTCAGGGTATGTCAAACCCATCTACGTACCTCTAGAGACTATATTCAACTACAAGACAGATCAATGTACAGATACACCTGGATCAAACTACCTGCCTGTGTACAGATCTAGAGTACAGATCTGCTTGAACTCACTGTATGATTGTCTGCAATATCTCAATACTTGTTTTAAATAGCCCTGTTTACGATCACTTCTTGTATTAGATGTATCTTTAGCTAGACGAAGATATGCGATGAATATTAACAACAGGTGAACTCTACTTCACCTGCCGTATTTATGTCAGACTCTACAAGGATACTTTTCTTATTATATACATCTATATCTGATTGTACGTCTGTGATCACTTTTGTATGGATGATTATATAAAATACATTTGTTATTTTATATTGTAATTTTTGTTGTGAAATATTGTTAGAGCTAGATCTATGTTCGTTGTGTGGCTTGATTTATGTAGTTCGATGGCCAAATCTAGATCTGTTTGGTTAGTTAGGTTATATTGTTTGGTTAGTTAGGTTAGATTGTTTGAAAGTGTAGATTACTATAGTGTAATTTATTGTGTTGGGTTATTCTTTTTATCAACGACAATGTAACACTTTTTCATATGGTTAAACAACTAGTTAGTAAAGTGTCTTCCATAAACGACGTTAGGCTAATTGATCCAACTCCCACCCTATGGGTACGAGGTTGTACCATACGCAACGAATACCAACAAAACACCACGTCACAGTTTTTAGACCCACCTCCCTCAACTCTTCCTACATGCTCTTCGTTCCAGAAACTCCAGTTTGTGTCTGACTCGTCTTTTTAAACTCCGGATAAAAATAGTTTTGTTTTCTGTATCATTAAACGTCAACCTTAATAGCACACCGCCTTGGCGTGTTGCGATGGCTTGTGTGCAGGGGGGAACCTAGTGCTTCAAGCAGGTGTGTGGGTAGGGACCAGACGTGTGCCCTGGTCCTGTGGGTAGGGACCATAACATTGTGCTCTGGTCCTGTGGGTAGGGGCCATAACAGTGTGCTCTGGTCCTGTGGGTAGGGGTCATAACATTGTGCTTTGGTCCTTTAGGAGGGGGCCATAACATTGTGCTCTGTCCTCCAACTTCGAGGTTGTGCCATGGGCTAACGACTCGTCCACATAAAACAAAATATTTAAAACAAAGTAAGAAAAACAAAATATTTAAAACAAAGTAAGAAAAACAAAATATTTAAAACAAAGTAAGAAAAACAAAATATTTAAAACAAAGTAAGAAAAACAAAATACTTAAAACAAAGTAAGAAAAAGAAAATACTTAAAACAAAGTAAGAAAAACAAAATACTTAAAACAAAGTAAGAAAAAGAAAATACTTAAAACAAAGTAAGAAAAACAAAATACTTAAAACAAAGTAAGAAAAATAAAATACTTAAAACAAAGTAAGAAAAACAAAATACTTAAAACAAAGTAAGAAAAAGAAAATACTTAAAACAAAGTAAGAAAAACAAAATACTTAAAACAAAGTAAGAAAAAGAAAATACTTAAAACAAAGTAAGAAAAACAAAATACTTAAAACAAAGTAAGAAAAATAAAATACTTAAAACAAAGTAAGAAAAACAAAATACTTAAAACAAAGTAAGAAATACAAAATACTTAAAACAAAGTAAGAAAAACAAAATACTTAAAACAAAGTAAGAAAAATAAAATACTTAAAACAAAGTAAGAAAAACAAAATATTTAAAACAAAGTAAGAAAAACAAAATACTTAAAACAAAGTATTATCACAGAAACTAGATCTGAATTGGCCCCAGTCTTCGGAAGAACCAAGGCTCCACATAGGAGACTTATGACGCAATGCGTCAAACCTGCAGTAAGGCGCGCAGGACCTGGACACGGAATCTTCTCAAAGAACAATAAACTGCAGGGATGTCTAGAGAGAATGCAACACACACAGCTGGGGACCGCACACAGTGGAAGAGTATGGTTGAAGTCCTTTGCATTCAATAGAAGTAAAGAGCACAAAGTCAAGTTATATCTATAAAGCTGAGTCGTATCTCGACGGAAGATTACTACTCCACTGTAAAGCAATTCTCACGTAATAAATCCAATCATACACAACTAAACACATCAAATAAAGAACTTTCATAGACAAAACAATATAACAGATCATTTTGTTTCAAGTGATTCCATGAAATAATCAATAAGTTTCAGTTTTGATTAAAAAATCCGTAATTTTATTCATTCAGAAGTTATAGAAAATTAAAAAAAAAACAACAGCTACACTTAGCCATCGTCAACACAACAAGGAACAATCACATGAGTTGCATCTGTTTACAGAGTGGAATGAGATTACTCAACTCATTGTTTACAGAAATTGTATGTGAATTTTGATCACCATTTGGTATTAGAAACTAGTTAACTAATGTACAACGTCAGTAAAAATAATTCTTAAAGAATACGTAACAACTAATTAAAACTAGATCTTCTAAGAACAACCTCATTACTATTGTGTAATAGAAAAATCAACTATTAAGACTTAACTTTAATTATGGTGGGACAATCTAGCGTAATGAATTCCAGAGGGTCGCTGGGTATCTCGCAATCAAAACGACAGCTCTGGTAACTTATCCATACAACTATATCTATATATATAATTCTCTTCTTGGAGACGCTAGAAAACAAGCTGTAAGCGCGCTCCCTACCACCCCACCCCTACATGGTCTGGTAAGCTTTGGTTCACTCTAAATGTTTACAATCGTAAAGCCGGGTTTAGTGACGGTTACTAGGGGCAGATAATTTAGTTTGAAACTTAGGGGAGGTAACTAAGAGGAGGCTGCTTTCACGGGGGGGGGGGAGGGGTTGGGTAGAGGTTGGTGGAAAGGAGGGTGGGGGTAGTAT
Source organism: Physella acuta (assembly GCF_028476545.2). Classification (NCBI taxonomy): domain Eukaryota; kingdom Metazoa; phylum Mollusca; class Gastropoda; family Physidae; genus Physella; species Physella acuta. The sequence goes on from NW_026731584.1 coordinate 170,238, forward strand.
CGTCCTTAACGACCTACTGATAGTGTTTTAAAGCAAATATTTTCAGTGGCAGCATTGGTACTGTCGAATTCACAAATTATGAATTACTGAAAAGTAGAAAATAAAAAAACTAAATAGCCGCGTATGATATGCCGCGGGTCGGCTCGTTTACTATAATATGAAATATTGTGTTGTGTTCAGAATGAACACAACACATTAGAGAAACAAAATGTCTTCTTGGTGTTTAGAATTCAGGGATAACAAAGTTTGACTGTGAAAAGGTCAAAGTAAAAAGGCCTTTGTATATTTACAAAGAATTTTTAAATTAAAGATTAAATATAAAAAATAAAACCAAGAAGCAATCATAGCAATACTTGTTAAGCAGTAAACAAGATAAAAATCAAAGATAACAGTTTTTTGGAGTGAAATAGAGCGAGCAGCTCTATTCATCTGACTCCGGTTCATGTTTGTGTTCTATCCTCGCCTGGGGACCCTCAGTGGCCTCAGCCAATGGCTCCGTGTCGGGGTTCTTTGGTTTCTTCTTCTTGGTCCTTGCTATACAGAACTCTCCACACACAACTACCACAGAGATGATGACTAGCATGGCAACAAATGCAGGAAACCACGAGATCTCATCCGCTACACACCGTTAGAATATATATATATATATATATATATATATATATATATATATATATATATATATATATATATATATATATATATATATATATATATATATATATATATATATATATATATATATATAATATATATATATATATATATATATATATATATATATATATATATATATATATGTATGTGTTCTGGGATACGTACAGCATGTACTTATAAGTAAACAATAACTACCAATAACTCCCGTTACACTTACTGTCACCGCAGGCGTCACAACTAACCCCGCCCGTTAAACCTACTTTTAATGCAGGTGTCACCACTAACCCCGCCTGTTAAACCTACTTTTAATGCAGGTGTCACCACTAACCCCGCCCGTTAAACCTACTTTTAATGCAGGCGTCACCACTAACACCGCCCGTTAAACCTACTTTTAATGCAGGTGTCACCCTTAAACCTGTTAAAGATTCAACGCCAGTGTCGGCACGAAACATTCTCACATCGCATGTCAACATCAATCCCGCTAAACGTTCTATCACAGTAGGTATCATCACTAACCCTTTAAACTTTCTTTCACCACAGGCGATAAAACTAACCCCCCATTAACTTTCTATCATATCAGGTATCACCATTCACCCCATTAACTTTCTATCATATCAGGTATCACCATTCACCCCATTAACTTTCTATCATTGCAGGTGTCACCATTCACCCCATTAAACTTACTTTCAGCGCAGGTGTCACCAACAAAGCCTGGAATACAGCCTTTGTTGCACTCCCGTGTGAACTGACTGCAGCTGCCGTCCCCTGCACAGTTCTGGCAGTCTGGGGCAGGGAGAGAGAAGTTCCAGAGTCAGACATCAACACCAGCCTTTTACAGTCTAACACATCAATCCTTTACAGTCTAACACATCAACCCTTTGCAGTCTAACACATCAACCCTTTATAGACTAACACATCAACTCCAGCCCTTTAAAGTCTAACACATCAACTCCAGCCCTTTACAGTCTAACATATCAACTCCAGCCCTTTACAGTCTAACACATCAACTCCAGCCCTTTACAGTCTAGCACATCAACTCCAGCCCTTTACAGTCTAACACATCAACTCCAGCCCTTTACAGTCTAACACATCAACTCCAGCCCTTTACAGTCTAACACATCAACTCTTTACAGTCTAACACATCAACTCCAGCCCTTTACAGTCTAACACATCAACTCCAGCCCTTTACAGTCTAACACATCAACTCCAGCCCTTTACAGTCTAACGCATCAACTCCAGCCCTTTACAGTCTAACACATCAACTCCAGCCCTTTACAGTCTAACACATCAACTCCAGCCCTTTACAGTCTAACACATCAACTCCAGCCCTTTACAGTCTAACACATCAATCCTTTACAGTCTAACACATCAACCCTTTGCAGTCTAACACATCAACCCTTTATAGACTAACACATCAACTCCAGCCCTTTACAGTCTAACACATCAATCCTTTACAGTCTAACACATCAACCCTTTGCAGTCTAACACATCAACCCTTTATAGACTAACACATCAACTCCAGCCCTTTAAAGTCTAACACATCAACTCCAGCCCTTTACAGTCTAACACATCAACTCCAGCCCTTTACAGTCTAACACATCAGCTCCAGCCCTTTACAGTCTAACACATCAACTCCAGGCCTTTACAGTCTAACACATCAACTCCAGCCCTTTACAGTCTAACACATCAACTCCAGCCCTTTACTGTCTAACACATCAAGCCCTTACAGTCTAACACATCAACTCTAGCCCTTACAGTCTAACACATCAACTCCAGCCCTTTACAGTCTAACACATCAACTCCAGCCCTTTACAGTCTAGCACATCAACTCCAGCCCTTTACAGTCTAACACATCAACTCCAGGCCTTTACAGTCTAACACATCAACTCCAGCCCTTTACAGTCTAACACATCAACTCCAGCCCTTTACTGTCTAACACATCAAGCCCTTACAGTCTAACACATCAACTCTAGCCCTTACAGTCTAACACATCAACTCCAGCCCTTTACAGTCTAACACATCAGCCCTTTACAGTCGAACACATCAATCCTTTACAGTCTAACACATCAACCCTTTGCAGTCTAACACATCAACCCTTTATAGACTAACACATCAACTCCAGCCCTTTAAAGTCTAACACATCAACCCTTTATAGTCTAACACATCAACTCCAGCCCTTTACAGTCTAACACATCAACTCCAGCCCTTTACAGTCTAACACATCAGCCCTTTACAGTCTAACACATCAACTCTTTACAGTCTAACACATCAACTCCAGCCCTTTACAGTCCAACACATCAACTCCAGCCCTTTACAGTCTAACACATCAGCCCTTTACAGTCGAACACATCAACCCTTTACAGTCTAACACATCAACCCTTTGCAGTCTAAAACGGCAACCCTTTATAGTCTAACACATCAACTCCAGCCCTTTAAAGTCTAACACATCAACTCCAGCCCTTTACAGTCTAACACATCAACTCCAGCCCTTTACAGTCTAACACATCAACTCCAGCCCTTTACAGTCTAACGCATCAACTCCAGCCCTTTACAGTCTAACACATCAACTCCAGCCCTTTACAGTCTAACACATCAACTCCAGCCCTTTACAGTCTAACACATCAACTCCAGCCCTTTACAGTCTAACACATCAATCCTTTACAGTCTAACACATCAACCCTTTGCAGTCTAACACATCAACCCTTTATAGACTAACACATCAACTCCAGCCCTTTACAGTCTAACACATCAATCCTTTACAGTCTAACACATCAACCCTTTGCAGTCTAACACATCAACCCTTTATAGACTAACACATCAACTCCAGCCCTTTAAAGTCTAACACATCAACTCCAGCCCTTTACAGTCTAACACATCAACTCCAGCCCTTTACAGTCTAACACATCAGCTCCAGCCCTTTACAGTCTAACACATCAACTCCAGCCCTTTACAGTCTAACACATCAACTCCAGCCCTTTACTGTCTAACACATCAAGCCCTTACAGTCTAACACATCAACTCTAGCCCTTACAGTCTAACACATCAACTCCAGCCCTTTACAGTCTAACACATCAACTCCAGCCCTTTACAGTCTAGCACATCAACTCCAGCCCTTTACAGTCTAACACATCAACTCCAGGCCTTTACAGTCTAACACATCAACTCCAGCCCTTTACAGTCTAACACATCAACTCCAGCCCTTTACTGTCTAACACATCAAGCCCTTACAGTCTAACACATCAACTCTAGCCCTTACAGTCTAACACATCAACTCCAGCCCTTTACAGTCTAACACATCAGCCCTTTACAGTCGAACACATCAATCCTTTACAGTCTAACACATCAACCCTTTGCAGTCTAACACATCAACCCTTTATAGACTAACACATCAACTCCAGCCCTTTAAAGTCTAACACATCAACCCTTTATAGTCTAACACATCAACTCCAGCCCTTTACAGTCTAACACATCAACTCCAGCCCTTTACAGTCTAACACATCAGCCCTTTACAGTCTAACACATCAACTCTTTACAGTCTAACACATCAACTCCAGCCCTTTACAGTCCAACACATCAACTCCAGCCCTTTACAGTCTAACACATCAGCCCTTTACAGTCGAACACATCAACCCTTTACAGTCTAACACATCAACCCTTTGCAGTCTAAAACGGCAACCCTTTATAGTCTAACACATCAACTCCAGCCCTTTAAAGTCTAACACATCAACTCCAGCCCTTTACAGTCTAACACATCAACTCCAGCCCTTTACAGTCTAACACATCAACTCCAGCCCTTTACAGTCTAACGCATCAACTCCAGCCCTTTACAGTCTAACACATCAACTCCAGCCCTTTACAGTCTAACACATCAACTCCAGCCCTTTACAGTCTAACACATCAACTCCAGCCCTTTACAGTCTAACACATCAATCCTTTACAGTCTAACACATCAACCCTTTGCAGTCTAACACATCAACCCTTTATAGACTAACACATCAACTCCAGCCCTTTACAGTCTAACACATCAATCCTTTACAGTCTAACACATCAACCCTTTGCAGTCTAACACATCAACCCTTTATAGACTAACACATCAACTCCAGCCCTTTAAAGTCTAACACATCAACTCCAGCCCTTTACAGTCTAACACATCAACTCCAGCCCTTTACAGTCTAACACATCAGCTCCAGCCCTTTACAGTCTAACACATCAACTCCAGGCCTTTACAGTCTAACACATCAACTCCAGCCCTTTACAGTCTAACACATCAACTCCAGCCCTTTACTGTCTAACACATCAAGCCCTTACAGTCTAACACATCAACTCTAGCCCTTACAGTCTAACACATCAACTCCAGCCCTTTACAGTCTAACACATCAACTCCAGCCCTTTACAGTCTAGCACATCAACTCCAGCCCTTTACAGTCTAACACATCAACTCCAGGCCTTTACAGTCTAACACATCAACTCCAGCCCTTTACAGTCTAACACATCAACTCCAGCCCTTTACTGTCTAACACATCAAGCCCTTACAGTCTAACACATCAACTCTAGCCCTTACAGTCTAACACATCAACTCCAGCCCTTTACAGTCTAACACATCAGCCCTTTACAGTCGAACACATCAATCCTTTACAGTCTAACACATCAACCCTTTGCAGTCTAACACATCAACCCTTTATAGACTAACACATCAACTCCAGCCCTTTAAAGTCTAACACATCAACCCTTTATAGTCTAACACATCAACTCCAGCCCTTTACAGTCTAACACATCAACTCCAGCCCTTTACAGTCTAACACATCAACTCTTTACAGTCTAACACATCAACTCCAGCCCTTTACAGTCTAACACATCAACTCCAGCCCTTTACAGTCTAACACATCAGCCCTTTACAGTCTAACACATCAACTCTTTACAGTCTAACACATCAACTCCAGCCCTTTACAGTCCAACACATCAACTCCAGCCCTTTACAGTCTAACACATCAGCCCTTTACAGTCGAACACATCAACCCTTTACAGTCTAACACATCAACCCTTTGCAGTCTAACACGGCAACCCTTTATAGTCTAACACATCAACTCCAGCCCTTTAAAGTCTAACACATCAACTCCAGCCCTTTACAGTCTAACACATCAACTCCAGCCCTTTACAGTCTAACACATCAACTCCAGCCCTTTACAGTCTAACGCATCAACTCCAGCCCTTTACAGTCTAACACATCAACTCCAGCCCTTTACAGTCTAACACATCAACTCCAGCCCTTTACAGTCTAACACATCAACTCCAGCCCTTTACAGTCTAACACATCAATCCTTTACAGTCTAACACATCAACCCTTTGCAGTCTAACACATCAACCCTTTATAGACTAACACATCAACTCCAGCCCTTTACAGTCTAACACATCAATCCTTTACAGTCTAACACATCAACCCTTTGCAGTCTAACACATCAACCCTTTATAGACTAACACATCAACTCCAGCCCTTTAAAGTCTAACACATCAACTCCAGCCCTTTACAGTCTAACACATCAACTCCAGCCCTTTACAGTCTAACACATCAGCTCCAGCCCTTTACAGTCTAACACATCAACTCCAGGCCTTTACAGTCTAACACATCAACTCCAGCCCTTTACAGCCTAACACATCAACTCCAGCCCTTTACTGTCTAACACATCAAGCCCTTACAGTCTAACACATCAACTCTAGCCCTTACAGTCTAACACATCAACTCCAGCCCTTTACAGTCTAACACATCAACTCCAGCCCTTTACAGTCTAGCACATCAACTCCAGCCCTTTACAGTCTAACACATCAACCCTTTACAGTCTAACACATCAACTCCAGCCCTTTACAGTCTAACACATCAACTCCAGCCCTTTACAGTCTAACACATCAACTCTAGCCCTTTACAGTCTAACACATCAACCCTTTACAGTCTAACACATCAACCCTTTACAGTCAAACACATCAACTCCAGCCCTTTACAGTCTAACACATCAACTCCAGCCCTTTACAGTCTAACACATCAACTCCAGCCCTTTACAGTCTAGCACATCAACCCTTTACAGTCTAACACATCAACTCCAGCTCTTTACAGTCCAACACATCAACGCGAGCCCTTTACAGTCTAACACATCAATTCCAGCGCTTTACTGTCTAACACATCAACCCTTTATAGTCTAACACATCAGCTCCAGCCCTTTACAGTCTAACACATCAACTCCAGCCCTTTACAGTCTAACACATCAACTCCAGCCCTTTACAATCTAGCACATCAACTCCAGCCCTTTACAGTCTAACACATCAACTCCAGCCCTTTACAGTCTAACACATCAACTCCAGCCCTTTACAGTCTAGCACATCAACTCCAGCCCTTTACAGTCTAACACATCAACTCCAGCCCTTTACAGTCTAACACATCGTCTCCAGCCCTTTACAGTCTAACACATCATCTCCAGCCCTTTACAGTCTAACACATCAACTCCAGCCCTTTACAGTCTAACACATCAACGCCAGCCCTTTACAGTCTAACACATCAACCCTTTACAGTCTAACACATCAACTCCAGCCCTTTACAGTCTAACACATCAACCCTTTATAGTCTAACACATCAACTCCAGCCCTTTACAGTCTAACACATCAACTCCAGCCCTTTACAGTCTAACACATCAACTCCAGCCCTTTACAGTCTAGCACATCAACCCTTTACAGTCTAACACATCAACTCCAGCTCTTTACAGTCCAACACATCAACGCGAGCCCTTTACAGTCTAACACATCAATTCCAGCGCTTTACTGTCTAACACATCAACCCTTTATAGTCTAACACATCAGCTCCAGCCCTTTACAGTCTAACACATCAACTCCAGCCCTTTACAGTCTAACACATCAACTCCAGCCCTTTACAATCTAGCACATCAACTCCAGCCCTTTACAGTCTAACACATCAACTCCAGCCCTTTACAGTCTAACACATCAACTCCAGCCCTTTACAGTCTAGCACATCAACTCCAGCCCTTTACAGTCTAACACATCAACTCCAGCCCTTTACAGTCTAACACATCGTCTCCAGCCCTTTACAGTCTAACACATCATCTCCAGCCCTTTACAGTCTAACACATCAACTCCAGCCCTTTACAGTCTAACACATCAACGCCAGCCCTTTACAGTCTAACACATCAACCCTTTACAGTCTAACACATCAACTCCAGCCCTTTACAGTCTAACACATCAACCCTTTATAGTCTAACACATCAACTCCAGCCCTTTACAGTCTAACACATCAACTCCAGCCCTTTACAGTCTAACACATCAACTCCAGCCCTTTACAGTCTAACACATCAACTCCAGCCCTTTACAGTCTAACACATCAACTCCAGCCCTTTACAGTGTAACACATCAACTCCAGTCCTTTACAGTCTAACACATTTTACACAATGTCTCACATCTATCTATCTATATATAATTCTCTTCTTGGAGACCCTAGAAAACAAGCTGTAAGCACGCCTAGCAGACCCCTCTCTTCCTCTTTAGGCATATCGCTACCACCCCCATCCCCACATGGTCTGGTGAGCTGTGGTTCACGCTAAATGTTTACAATCGTAGAGACGGATTTGGTGACGGCTATTAGGGGCAGATAATTTAGTTTGAAACGATTTTAAACTTAGGGGAGGTAACTAAGAGGAGGCTGCTTTTACGAGGGTGGGGTGGGGGTAGGGGTAGAGGTTGGGTTTGGGGGAAATGAGGGTTTTAGTGTTTTAAAGCAAAATGTTTAAGTGGCAGCGTTGGTACTGTCGAATTCACAAATTATGAATTACTGAAAAGTAGAAAAAAAAAACAACTAAACAGCGGCGTATGATACGCCGCAGGTCGGCTCGTATATATATAATTCTCTACGTTGGACCATTCGGGACACCTCAACCACGTAGGGCCTACGCACCCCTCCCTCGCATTCCAGGCATGGGAAACAGACCATACCGCTACCACCCCCCCCTACTAGTCTGGTGAGCTGTGGTTCACGCCGAATGTGTATAATCGTAGAACCGGACCGAATTAGTGACGGCTATTAGGGGCAGATATTTTAGATTTTAAACGAATATAACATAAACTTGCAACTGACACAAAAAACATAAACTTGCCACTAAGACAACAACATAAACTTGCCACTAAGACAACAACATAAACTTGCCACTAAGACAATGTGCTCCCGTCCTGCCGGGTACACAACCCTCCGCACACACCCCGTTGCTCTGGTGACAGGTCCTGTTACCCCCACACGTTTTCTCACACGCTGTCAAAAGCAAACAGGAAAACCTTGTTCAAAGTTCAAACCAATAAGCACACAGGAAAACCTTGTCCAACTAAGTTCAAACAAATAAGCACACAGGAAAACCTTGTCCAACTAAGTTCAAACAAATAAGCACACAGGAAAACCTTGTCCAACTAAGTTCAAACAAATAAGCACACAGGAAAACCTTGTCCAACTAAGTTCAAACAAATAAGCACACAGGAAAACCTTGTCCAACTAAGTTCAAACAAATAAGCACACAGGAAAACCTTGCCCAACTAAGTTCAAACAAATAAGCACACAGGAAACCTTGTCCAACTAAGTTGAAACAAATAAGCACACAGGAAAACCTTGTCCAACTAAGTTCAAACAAATAAGCACACAGGAAAACCTTGTCCAACTAAGTTCAAACAAATAAGCACACAGGAAAACCTTGTCCAACTAAGTTCAAACAAATAAGCACACAGGAAAACCTTGTCCAACTAAGTTCAAACAAATAAGCACACAGGAAAACCTTGTCCAACTAAGTTCAAACAAATAAGCACACAGGAAAACCTTGTCCAACTAAGTTCAAACAAATAAGCACACAGGAAAACCTTGTCCAACTAAGTTCAAACAAATAAGCACACAGGAAAACCTTGTCCAACTAAGTTCAAGCAAATAAGCACACAGGAAAACCTTGTCCAACTAAGTTCAAACAAATAAGCACACAGGAAAACCTTGTCCAACTAAGTTCAAACAAATAAGCACACAGGAAAACCTTGTCCAACTAAGTTCAAACAAATAAGCACACAGGAAAACCTTGTCCAACTAAGTTCAAACAAACAAGCACACAAGAAAACCTTGTCCAACTAAGTTCAAACAAATAAGCACACAGGAAAACCTTGTCCAACGAAGTTGAAACAAATAAGCACACAGGAAAACCTTGTCCAACTAAGTTCAAACAAATAAGCACACAAGAAAACCTTGTCCAACTAAGTTCAAACAAATAAGCACACAGGAAAACCTTGTCCAACTAAGTTCAAACAAACAAGCACACAAGAAAACCTTGTCCAACTAAGTTCAAACAAATAAGCACACAGGAAAACCTTGTCCAACGAAGTTGAAACAAATAAGCACACAGGAAAACCTTGTCCAACTAAGTTCAAACAAATAAGTACACAAGAAAACCTTGTCCAACTAAGTTCAAACAAATAAGCACACAGGAAAACCTTGTCCAACTAAGTTCAAACAAATAAGCACACAGGAAAACCTTGTCCAACTAAGTTCAAACAAATAAGCACACAGGAAAACCTTGTCCAACTAAGTTCAAACAAATAAGCACACAGGAAAGCCTTGTCCAACTAAGTTCAAACAAATAAGCACACAGGAAAACCTTGTCCAACTAAGTTCAAACAAATAAGCACACAGGAAAGCCTTGTCCAACTAAGTTCAAACAAATAAGCACACAGGAAAACCTTGTCCAACTAAGTTCAAACAAATAAGCACACAGGAAAGCCTTGTCCAATTAAGTTCAAACAAATAAGCACACAGGAAAACCTTGTCCAACTAAGTTCAAACAAATAAGCACACAGGAAAACCTTGTCCAACTAAGTTCAAACAAATAAGCAAACAGGAAAACCTTGTCCAACTAAGTTCAAACAAATAAGCACACAGGAAAATCTTGTCCAACTAAGTTCAACTAAGTTCTGGGGTACTCTTACACACGTGGTGAAGTATTTGGGGTAGATTAACACACGTGGTGAAGTATCTGGGGTAGATTAACACACGTGGTGAAGTATCTGGGGTAGATTAACACACGTGGTGAAGTATCTGGGGTAGATTAACACACGTGGTGAAGTATCTGGGGTAGATTAACACACGTGGTGAAGTATCTGGGGTAGATTAACACACGTGGTGAAGTATCTGGGGTAGATTAACACACGTGGTGAAGTATCTGGGGTAGATTAACACACGTGGTGAAGTATCTGGGGGTAGACTTCCATAGGGGGAGGAGAAGAACATGAGGGAGGGATGGGGCAGAATCTATGGTTGACTTACGTTCAGTGCAGGAGGTAGTGAAAAACCCGGGTTGACAACCATATACACACATATCTTCATCACAAGTTCCGTCACCGCCGCATTTACCCGTACATCCTGAAGGGAGAAATGTATTGTATAGCAGTAGATACAGATAGACTAGTGTTGTACAGCAGATAGACTAGTGGTTAGAGCTAGACAGACAAGGGTTGTACACAGATAGACTAGTGGTTAGAGCTAGACAAAGAAGGGTTGTACAGTAGTGGATAGAGATAGACAAAGAAGGGTTGTACAGTAGTGGATAGAGATAGACAAACAAGGGTTGTACAGAAAGAAGACGCAATATAACAAATATTATATTTTTAATAAAGTATCACACATTTCATCATACGAGCCAGGTAAACAAAAGTTATTATACGACTTTACTTGATCAAATGTTAAATAATAAAGCAGGCAAACTCAAGCCATAATACAATGTGATTTAACTAATGTTTATAGCACCAGACAGGTAAATAACTTTTCTGAACTTCAGGTAAAACATAAGAGTTTACTGGCATTCATCCACTTGATATATAGTACATAATTAGCCACTTAGCCACTTAGCCAGTTAGCCACTTAGCCACTCACTCCTTTGACACAGCTCGCCATAGTAGCCCGGCACACAGCCATAGACACAGAACTCGTCATCCTCGTGACACGATCCGTCACCGCCACATTGCGAACTACACTCTGAACACAGAGAGTTGTTATTAAGTCAATTTTTAATGACATTTTTAGTGACACGCTCAGTGTTGTTTTAAGGTACATTTTAATGACATTCTAAGTAAATTTTAATGACATTTTTAGTGTCACTCTCAATGTTGTTTTAAGGTACATTTTAATGACATTCTAAGTAAATTTTAATGATATTTTTAGTGTCACGCTCAGTGTTGTTTTAAGGTACATTTTAATGACATGTTTTGTCACTCTAGTTGTGTTAAAAGTAAATTTTAATGACATTTTAAGTAAATTTTAATGACATTTTTAGTGTCACGCTCAGTGTTGTTTTAAGGTACATTTTAATGACATTCTAAGTAAATTTTAATGACATTTTTAGTGTCACTCTCAGTGTTGTTTTAAGGTACATTTTAATGACATTCTAAGTAAATTTTAATGACATTTTTAGTGTCACTCTCAGTGTTGTTTTAAAAGTACACTGTGAACGAATGGATCAAGGTACATCTCTCAATTTGAAAACATATTGTATAACCCGATGTTTAGGAGAAAGTAGTAATTCTTTAATGACGTCACCTAAAATGACGTCACGCATGTCAGCATATAAATCGGCCAACATAGTCCATGTATTTACCTTTTGAATGTCCCATATATTTACCTTCTGAACACGCAAGTCCCTTATATATACTTTCTAAACATGAAAGTCCCATATATTTACCTTCTAACATGAAAGTCTCATATATTTACCTTCTGAATGTCCCAAATATTTACCTTCTGAGCATGAAAGTCCAATATATTTACTTTCTCAACACAAAAGTCCCATATATTTACCTTCTGAATGTCCCAAATATTTACCTTCTGAGCATGAAAGTGCCATATAGTTACCTTCTGAACACGAAAGTCCCATATATTTACCTTCTGAATGTCCCAAATATTTACCTTTTGAGCATGAAAGTGCCATATAGTTACCTTCTGAACATGAAAATCTCATATATTTACCTTCTAAAAGTCCCAAATATTTACCTTCTGAACACGAAAGTCCCCATCTGCCTGGGCTACAAGGTGCCTGACAAGCTCCCGACAAATGCTCACAAGGTGTTCCCCTTTTACACCCTTCAGGGCAAGCTGTAAGATTTTATTACATTCTTAAATGTCTATCTATACATACGTAGGCTACCCACCATTCAGGGCAAGCTATAAGATTTTATTTACATTCTTAAATGTCTATCTATACACATGTAGGCTACACACCCTTCAGGGCAAGCTGTAAGATTGTTTATACACACTGTATCTCAAATAATGTATAAGGTTTTAAAGTTGTCTCATTGACTCGACCCAAGGTTTAAAATGTGTCTCATTGACTCGACCCAAGGTTTCAAATGTGTCTCATTGACTCGACCCAAGGTTTAAAATGTGTCTCATTGACTCGACCCAAGGTTTAAAATGTGTCTCATTGACTCGACCCAAGGTTTAAAATGTTTCTCATTGCCTCAATCCAAGGTTTAAAATGTGTCTCATTGACTCGACCCAAGGTTTAAAATGTGTCTCATTGACTCGACCCAAGGTTTTTAAGTTGTCTCATGGACTCGACCCAAGGTTTAAAATGTGTCTCATTGACTCGACCCAAGGTTTAAAATGTGTCTCATTGCCTCGATCCAAGGTTTAAAATGTGTCTCATTGACTCGACCCAAGGTTTAAAATGTGTCTCATTGACTCGACCCAAGGTTTTTAAGTTGTCTCATGGACTCGACCCAAGGTTTAAAATGTGTCTCATTGACTCGACCCAAGGTTTAAAATGTGTCTCATTGACTCAACCCAAGGTTTAAAATGTGTCTCATTGCCTCCTCCCCACCTTCTCTCTATCTCTTGATCTGTCAATATGTAGCCCGAGTCTATACAAACTTACGTTTTTCACATGTTGCTGTATAGTATCCTGATAGACATCCGTGGAAACATTTTCCATCCTCGTCACGACATGTTCGGTCACTGGCACAGTTTGGAGAGCATTCTGAAATTAGAGGTAATGTGTTCGGTGACTGGCAAAGTTTGGAGAGCATTCTGAAATTATAGGTAATGTGTTCGGTGACTGGCAAAGTTTGGAGAGCATTCTGAAATTATAGGTAATGTGTTCGGTGACTGGCAAAGTTTGGGGAGCATTCTGAAATTAGAGGTAATGTGTTCGGTGACTGGCAAAGTTTGGGGAGCATTCTGAAATTAGAGGTAATGTGTTCGGTGACTGGCACAGTTTGGAGAGCATTCTGAAATTATAGGTAATGTGTTCGTTTGGGGAGCAATCTGAAATTAGAGGTAATGTGTTCGTTTGGAGAGCAATCTGAAATTAGAGGTAATGTGTTCGTTTGGGGAGCAATCTGAAATTAGAGGTAATGTGTTCGGTGACTGGCAAAGTTTGGGGAGCATTCTGAAATTAGAGGTAATGTGTTCGGTTTGGGGAGCAATCTGAAATTATAGGTAATGTGTTCGGTTTGGGGAGCAATCTGAAATTAGAGGTAATGTGTTCGGTGACTGGCAAAGTTTGGGGAGCATTCTGAAATTAGAGGTAATGTGTTCGGTTTGGGGAGCAATCTGAAATTATAGGTAATGTGTTCGGTTTGGGGAGCAATCTGAAATTAGAGGTAATGTGTTCGGTGACTGGCAAAGTTTGGGGAGCATTCTGAAATTAGAGGTAATGTGTTCGGTTTGGGGAGCAATCTGAAATTATAGGTAATGTGTTCGGTTTGGGGAGCAATCTGAAATTAGAGGTAATGTGTTCGGTGACTGGCAAAGTTTGGGGAGCATTCTGAAATTAGAGGTAATGTGTTCGGTTTGGGGAGCAATCTGAAATTATAGGTAATGTGTTCGGTGACTGGCAAAGTTTGGGGAGCATTCTGAAATTAGAGGTAATGTGTTCGGTGACTGGCAAAGTTTGGGGAGCATTCTGAAATTAGAGGTAATGTGTTCGGTGACTGGCAAAGTTTGGGGAGCATTCTGAAATTAGAGGTAATGTGTTCGTTTGGGGAGCAATCTGAAATTAGAGGTAATGTGTTCGGTGACTGGCAAAGTTTGGGGAGCATTCTGAAATTAGAGGTAATGTGTTCGTTTGGGGAGCAATCTGAAATTAGAGGTAATGTGTTCGTTTGGGGAGCAATCTGAAATTAGAGGTAATGTGTTCGGTGACTGGCACAGTTCGGAGAGCATTCTGAAATTAGAGGTAATGTGTTCGTTTGGGGAGCAATCTGAAATTATAGGTAATGTGTTCGGTGACTGGCACAGTTTGGGGACCAATCTGAAATTAGAGGTAATGTGTTCGGTCACTGGAACAGTATATTACAGTCTGTAGTGACGTGTAGAAATGTAACAGTCTGTAGTGACGTGTTGAAATGTTAGTTTGTGTAGTGACATATAGAAATATAAAAGTGTGTAGTGACATATAGAAATGTAACAGTCTGTAGTGACGTGTAGAAATGTAACAGTCTGTAGTGACGTGTAGAAATGTAACAGTCTGTAGTGACGTGTAGAAATGTAACAGTCTGTAGTGACGTGTAGAAATGTAACAGTCTGTAGTGACGTGTAGAAATGTAACAGTCTGTAATGACGTGTAGAAATGTAACAGTCTGTAATGACGTGTAGAAATGTAACAGTCTGTAATGACGTGTAGAAATGTAACAGTCTGTAGTGACGTGTTGAAATGTAACAGTCTGTAGTGACGTGTAGAAATGTAACAGTCTGTAGTGACGTGTAGAAATGTAACAGTCTGTAATGACGTGTAGAAATGTAACAGTCTGTAATGACGTGTAGAAATGTAACAGTCTGTAGTGACATATAGAAATGTAACAGTCTGTAGTGACGTGTAGAAATGTAACAGTCTGTAATGACGTGTAGAAATGTAACAGTCTGTAGTGACGTGTAGAAATGTAACAGTCTGTAGTGACGTGTTGAAATGTAACAGTCTGTAGTGACGTGTTGAAATGTAACAGTCTGTAGTGACGTGTAGAAATGTAACAGTCTGTAATGACGTGTAGAAATGTAACAGTCTGTAATGACGTGTAGAAATGTAACAGTCTTTAATGACGTGTAGAAATGTAACAGTCTGTAGTGACGTGTAGAAATGTAACAGTACGCGTCAGGTGAAATGGAGACAAATGACTTGCCGTACTCACCTTTTTCACAGTACCTGCCCCATTTGTTATAATCACATTTATCACAGTAACTAGTGTTTTGGTGACACGAACCGTCTCCGCCGCAAGTATCTGCACACTCTGAGCATTATTACAGAAACAGTTTATATAATACATGCATAAATATTGAAAAAATATAAATAAATAAATATAAAAATTCTATATTTATGTACTTATATAGGCCTTTATATATACATATATATATATATATATATATAATACGTGACTATGTGTTTGCGTAAGACAATGTGTTTGAAAGTTCATATGGTTATGCAGACTTCGATAAATAGGGCCTACGCAGTTCACAGTAATATCCATGAAGTTTTATTTGACATCCGTTCTCACAGCCGGAAGTGTGACGATCACAGCTTTTGTTGGACGCACAGTCCGTAGGGCATGCTGTGGAGGTAGAGTCAAACACGTGCAACGGTTAGGTACAGGCGTTACGTTAGGTACACACCTCCCATCATACTGGCCTACACGACGACACCTCACGTTATACTGGCCAAAAAGTGGACACCTCCCATACAAAGGAACTAGATGTACACACCTACCATAAGACTAATCCACACATTAACACCTCCCATAAGACTAATCCAAACATCCACACCTCCCAAAAAACTGATCCACACATCCACACCTCCCAAACAAACCAGATGTACACACCTCCCATAAGACCAATCCACCCCTCTACACCTCCCATAAGACTAATCCACACATACACTCCTCCCATTAGACTGATCCACACATCCACACCTCCGATAAGACTAATCCACACAACCACACCTCCCGTAAGACTAATCCAAACATCCACACCTCCCGTAAGACTAATCCAAACATCCACACCTCCCATAAGACTAATACACACGTCCACACCTCCCATAAGACTAATCCACACATCCACACCTCCCATAAGACTAATCCACACATCCACACCTCCCAAATGTACACACCCTCCACACGCCGTACCTCCCAATACACCCAACTTACGTGTCGCGCAGTCTTCTCCATAGTAACCAACCCGGCAGTGATCTATACAGTGCCCGTACTTCCGGTGACACCTTGTTCCATTCATACAAATATCTGGGCATTCTAGCGACAGGGAAGAATGTTATCTATATCAGTTTATTATCAGTTAGAGATGGGGCCTTTTTAGAATGGTACGTGAATTGCTGGACGTTAGAAAATGACATACGAAAGCAACAACAACAAAAGCAACACCTGTACTTATTTACAAGTAATTGTAGTTGTCGTGAAAACACGATCTTTCGCTGTTTAGCTTGCTACTTGGACAAAATTAAACAAAATGAAACTTCACCCCGATAAAACCAAGTCAATGTTAATTACAACTCATCAGAAACGCCTTCGTCTTCCATCCACCGCATTACGCATTACTATAGACAATTCAAACATTGAACAGGTAGACAGTTACAAATGCCTAGGATTGGTTATAGATCACAACCTCACTTGGTCCGGTCATATTCATTTACTAAGAATGTCCTTATTAAAGACAACTTTTCAATTAGCAAGGTTAAAGAACTTTCTGGACTATAGGAGCAGGCTAGTTTTTTATGAAGCTTTTATTCAATCTAGGTTGGATTATGCTTCTGTAGTGTGGAGCGTCAGCTTTATAACTAAGCAGCGTTCTCTTCTATTTTTACAAAAAAAGGGCTATAAAACTGGTTACTGGCTTGTCTAGTAGTCTGGATTCTTTTATTACAACTAAAATACTTCCATTAAATAAAAAGATAATATATACTAAATCAATTTTTTTATATAAAATATTCCACGAAACAGCCCCCTCTTACTTATCAGATCTATTTTCTTTTAACATAAAATTAAATCGTCGTCTTAATTTACCGTTCCCATATACAACTTTTTTCCAAAATCATAGCTTCGCCTACTCTGGTTCTAATTTGTGGAACAATCTTCCTAATAAAATATAGCTATCTAGATCTGAAAATATATTCAAATCTAAACTAAAACTACAATTATTTAATGACCTCTCTAACTGACTCATTGTAACATTTCTCATTCATCTATTATATTCTCTTTTTTTATCTCATTTTGTATTATAACTATGTAACATTATTTCTTTATTCCACATTTTTAGTGCTATGTTACTGCTATGTATTATTGAATTGTTTTATTTGTTTAAACGGCCAATGTGAAAAAAGGCCTTCGTGCCTACAATTGTAACCGTTTTTTTTAAATAACTTTGAATAAATTTGAATTTGAGTTTAAAATGAGTAAAGTAATAAGTTTCTTACGTTTAGTTTTAAACGAGCAACATAATACGCTTTTTAGCTTCAGTTTGAAATGATTAAAGTAATAAGCTTTTTAGCTTCAGTTTGAAATGATTAAAGTAATAAGCTTTTTAGCTTCAGTTTGAAATGATTAAAGTAATAAGCTTTTTAGCTTCAGTTTGAAATGATTAAAGTAATAAGAATGTTAGAAAAGAGGACATATATGTACCAATGTCGCACTCTAAACCTTGGTAGCCATCTTGACACTCGTCACAGTAGCCGTGATCTCTGTCACAATTTAGCTTCGAATTGCATTTCCCATTACATGCTGAAAACGGAGACAGGTTTGGTTTTTTTGTTTAATAGCAACATTGGCAGACGGGACGGCGTGGCTTAGAGATAGAGAGCTAGGCTGCTAACTCAAAACCATCGAGTTCGAATCTGGGTTTAAATCAGTTTCACGTCTCTGAGTCCACCCAGCTCTGATGGGTACCGAACTCATGTTAGGGAAAGTAAAGGCGACTGGGCATAGTGCTTTCCACATTATCCCTTCATATGCCGAGGTCAAGAAACATTAACTCTACTTCATCTGCCCTAACGAATCGCTAGGTCTAAAGATGAATCTTAGCTTAATATTGACAGAGCGTGTTATTTTATCGCCAAGGCAAGACTCAGGTACACAATATAGCCCGAGTAAAGACAGAGCAGTTTTTACCAAGCGGGATCCAAACCAACCAATCCATACGTCCCCGCATTGCCTTTACCTCACATGCATGTATGAGTATAGGTTTTTATTGTATTATGTGTTACGTTGTGTTGTGTGTTTTGTTTCGTGTGATGTATTGCTTTGTTTATTATTTGTGTTTTTCTTTGTTTTTTAAAATACTTTTTTTAAAAACGTAGGCTACACCTTAGATGACACACTGTTTTTCCAATTAAAAAAATATTTTTATTAGAATTATAACGTAAATGTCAGTTTAAACACCTCTCGTGATGCTCAATCACAATCATTAGCATTGGAGGTGTGTCCCAAGGACACAATCATTAGGATTGGAGGTGTGTCCCAAGGACACAATCATTAGGATTGGAGGTGTGTCCCAAGGACACAATCATTAGGATTGGAGGTGTGTCCCAAGGACACAATCATTAGGATTGGAGGTGTGTCCCAAGGACACAATCATTAGGATTGGAGGTGTGTCCCAAGGACACAATCATTAAGTTTGGAGGTGTGTCCCAAGGACACAATCATTAAGTTTGGAGGTGTGTCCCAAGGACACAATCATTAGGATTGGAGGTGTGTCCCAAGGACACACCATGAAGTAGAGTTAACCTGTTTCACTGACATCGGTAGGAGAGGGGATAATTTAGATGGCACAAGGCTCAGCCTGATTTGTTTCCTTAACCTGATCTAGGTACCAATAAAAGCTGGATGGGCTCAGGTAAGTTCTACAGAGACGAGCCCGAGATCCGAACTCCAGAGTTTCGGTTTAGCAGTCGTAACTCTACCATTCGAGCACGCCGTTCCATACATGTCGGTTGAACATCAATAAAACAGTTTACCATTTATTTCATCACAAAGTTATAACTAGACAATGATTGAAAAATATGCTTTTGTTATAAAACTTGTCACAACTGGGGTGGAATACTATCAAACTATATAAACATACAACTCTGTCACAATATCATCAAACAAGTTAGACATAGATTTGTCACAATATTAAAAAAAAACTCGATAAAACGTACATCTGACACAAAATTATCAAACTATATTCAAAATAGGGGGGCTAAACCTTTCACAAAATAATCAAAACACGATAGAGACCTACATTTTTCACAATACAAACCAAACACGATAGAGACCTACGTTTGTCACAATAGAGGCCGAAGTATCCTGGCTTGCAGCCATCCAAGCAGAAACCTTCGGATCTTGAGCATCGCTTATCTCCCCCGCATGTGTCGTTACACTCTGAAACAGATCAACACTAGAGACCCACATGTGTCGTTACACTCTGAAACAGATCAACACTAGAGACATATATGTGGCGTTACACTCTGAAACAGATCAACACTAGAGGCCCATATGTGGCGTTACACTCTGAAACAGATCAACACTAACTAGAGTCCACATTACACTCTGAAACAGATCAACACTAGAGGCCCACATGTGGCGTTACACTCTGAAACAGATCAACACTAACTAGAGGCCCACATGTGGCGTTACACTCTAAAACAGATCAACACTAGAGGTCCACATGTGGCGTTACACTCTGAAACAGATCAACACTAACTAGAGGCCCACATGTGGCGTTACACTCTGAAACAGATCAAGACTATAGGCCCACATGTGTCATTACACTCTGAAACAGATCAACACTAGAGGCCCGCATGTGGCGATACACTCTGAACCAGATCAACACTAACTAGAGTCCACATTACACTCTGAAACAGATCAACACTAACTAGAGTCCACATTACACTCTGAAACAGGTCAACACTAACTAGAGTCTACATTACACTCTGAAACAGGTCAACACTAACTAGAGTCCACATTACACTCTGAAACAGATCAACACTATAGGCCCACATGTGTCGTTACACTCTGAAACAGATCAACACTAACTAGAGTCCACATTACACTCTGAAACAGATCAACACTAACTAGAGTCCACATTACACTCTGAAACAGATCAACACTAGAGGCCCACATGTGGCGTTACACTCTGAAACAGATCAACACTAGGGGGCCGCAAGTGGATGTAACTAGATACTTTATATCACCACTGAATGAATTTCACCAATAGAAAATGGCAACGATAGATGTATGTCACCAATGTATGAATGTCACAAATGTATGTATGTCACCAATGTATGGATGTCACCAATGTCTGAATGTAACAAATGCATGAATGTCACAAATGTATGTACGTCACAAATATATGAATGTCACCAATGTATGAATGTCACCAATGTATGTATGTCACAATGTATGATTCTCACAAATGTATGAATGTCACAAATGTATGAATCTCAAAAATGTATGAATGTCACCAATGTATGAATGTCACAAATGTATGACTGTCACAAATGTATGAATGTTTCAAATGTATGAATGTCACAAATGTATGATTATCGAAAATGTATGAATGTCACAAATGTATGAAAGTTACAAATGTATGCATGTCACAAATGAATGGATGTCACCAATATATGAATGTCCCCTGTGACCTACTTAGGTCGAGTCAGGTTCCATTTTTATTTTGACATTGTATAATACCTTATATGGAGTGATGGTGCAACTACCGGGGTTTTTCCACTGTCTTATTAAGGGTGTCTAGGTCCCAGAAATTTTCCATAAAGATCTGATTGATTAATTCTGATCAGATGACCATCCCAACCAATGACTACATGAGTTGAGGATAACCTCCCCTGTTGCATAAGTCTTTAACTGGATCAGACACACGCAACACGTGGCAGTCTACTTTGATCAAACGGTCTATTAAGACCAGGCCGTCCATATTGTCCGGCAATAGATTCTGACCATTTGAACGTGAGAGAACTTAAGTCCTGTGTGTGTGCTATGCTTTCTTAAGTTGATTTAGTCTTCTAGTATAATATTACTTGTCGCCAAGTGATTCTTGAAGCTATAGCATTGTTGTGTGACCTGTGGCTATTTTTATACAGTGTTGAAATCTGTGATAGTGTTTTTTCTTACGCGTTGTAAGTTGGGTTTTGTTATTTAATAAATTAAATATTTAATCTAGTTTAACCTTGTGTTCTGCCACAACTGTGTTCGCTTATTAAAGGTTGTATGCAGATTGGATGAGTGTTAACTTCAATAGTATCACTAGTTTTCACTAGACGTCGAATTCGAGCCCTAGTGTGTTGTTGAGTTAGTATTCATTCATTTAGGCTGTTAGTCATTTGCATATAACCCAGAAAAAAGAATCCGGGGACGTTCACCTTCTATCTGGCTGGTGGATAGGTAAACGTTACAAAGTGGGGGCCCGTCCGGGATTTAATCTGTCGTTCCAGTTGTTGGTTATATCAGTGAAACACTAAGTTTGGTTTGATTTAGTTGTTTTTCTATCCAGTAGCGCCGTGTTCTTACAACGCGCGCAAGGCTAGAGGTATCTAGGTCAAAAGCCAGACGTGTCACGATAGGAGGTCAAGTACACGGCCCAACGCTCAGTGTTAATTTAGAGAACCTAGGTTTGTTGTGATTTTGAAAGTTAGTGTTATGGAATCTTTTTGGCTAATCCCACTTTTGAGGAGGTAGAAAAGTTGAGTAGAAAAGTTTTGATTAGTGTTGTTAAAGAATTGAAATTGGATTATTCTGTTACGCAGAAGTCAGAGGTGTTGAGAGATAAAATTGTTGTTCATTTTAATAATGAAGGAGTATTTGATGAAAGTTTGTTGGCTGGTGTGTTACTCCGTGAGGAGAAAGTTGCTTTAGAGAAGGCATTAAAAGAACAGGAGTTAGAGGTTAAAATTGCTTTAGATAGGAGGAGGTTGGAATCAGAATTTGGTAAAGTTAGTGATGTCACTTCTCTGGTAGATCCAAAAAAGTTGTCGGTGGGGCAAGTGATTGCCAAATTTGGGAAATTAGTTCCTAAATTTGATGAAACAGATTTGGTCGTTTTCTTTAACTCATTTGAGAGTTTAGCGAAGACATGTGAATGGCCCGAAACTTCCATTACTGCTTTATTGAGCTCGGTCCTTACTGGGAAAGCTGCAAAAACATACCAGGCACTCTCTCACGACGTTCAAAATAACTATAGTTTGGTCAAGACTGCCATTTTGAAGGCCTACGAACTGACGCCCGAGGCCTATCGGATGAAATTCCGAGCACTCCGCAAGTTACCCACTCAATCATATGTGGAATTTCTCTTTGAAAAGGAGAAAATATTCTCAAGGTGGCTACACTCTGAGGAAGTTTCTGAGTTTGAGAAGCTCAGGTCACTTATCCTAAGGGAAGAATTCTTAACGTCCCTGCCTGAAGAGATACGACTTCACATACTGGATAACAAGATAACTGACATCCAGAAGGCTGCTGAGTCGGCTGACACATATATGTTGGTGCATAAGAAACCACCAGTGTCAGGAAAACGCCTCAACCCCGTGCTTCCCCTTTTTGGCAGCAATCCTCCTGTTGGCCAACACGTGAAGACATCACAGTCCAGAGAGAAACCAAGATCAACTCTCAATCGTCGAGCAGTATGCCAGTTCTGCAAAAGACCTGGTCATCTTGTCAAGGACTGTTACAAACGTCGTCAATATAACAGAGAGGTGGTGCGTACTTCTGCGCACTATGCTCTATCCCCTCAAGCAGCCAGTTCAACTATGAACTCTAGAATTCTAAAGGACTCTAACCCTAAGTGTCCGCAAGAAGGTAGTCAAGTCTCCACACATTATGTGCAGTCACATTTTGACTGTTCTCGCCACCATCCAGTTTCTTCCGAGTCTACCGATCTCGAGGGATCGAGAAAAGTTGACTTTTCATCTTTTATTGCCGAAGCCATCATTAGCAAACCAGGTGATCCGTTGTCTCAGCGGAATATCACCGTCCTAAGAGACACAGGAGCGTCACAATCACTTCTTTTGAAAAGTTCAATGGACATTACACCAGAGACGAACACCGGAAATATTTCCATTATCCAGGGAGTGGGGACAAAATCTACTGTCGTCCCTCTACACAAGTTTGCCCTGAAACATCATCTCGTCGAAGGTGAGGTCATTTTAGGTGTGATAGATAGTATTCCTGTCCCAGGAATACACCTACTTCTAGGGAATGACCTTGCGGGAAGCAAAGTATACCCCTGTACGGTTCCAAACCCTTTCTCAACAGTTCCAGATAATGATAATGAACTGTATCCTGCATGTGTGGTGACAAGAAGCCAGACCAAACAATTGGCTGACACAACGTCTGAACTACACCTATCATCGTCAAGAAATTCGACTCCCAAACTGGAGTCTATGCTTCCAGAGAACACAAGCCTGGGCTTACCCCTGAGGATATCTCAGGAAGACATCATTAAAGCTCAACAAGTCGACGCGGAACTCAAGGCAATGGTCGAAAAATCTCTCTCATCTGACGATGGGGAATATTTCTCCGAGAACGGCCTCTTCTTTCGTCGCTCTCTACCAGTGAATGCCTAACCAGCCGAACCATGGTTGGGTAAAAACCAGCTGTGGGTCCCTCCACCTTATCGGCATGAAATACTGAAACTGGCACATGACCATCCAATGTCAGCGCACCCAGGAGTCACTAAAACGACGGCGAAGATCAAAGAACTGTTCTTTTGGCCCAAAATGAGAAATGATGTGTCGCGTTACTGTAAAAGTTGCACGAACTGTCAGTTGGCCGAAAAGCCAAACCAGAAAATTCCTAAGGCCCCTTTGAGTCCGATTCCTGTATTAGAAGAACCCTTTTCTAAAATCGTCATGGACTGTGTAGGTCCCTTGCCTAAAACCAAGGCGGGCAACGAGTACCTACTTACCTTTATGTGTTCAAGTACCCGTTTTCCCGAGGCGATTCCCTTACGGAACATTAAGGCAAAGACTGTAGTCAGAGCCATGACCCGGTTCTTCACTACCTTTGGATTACCTAGAATCGTGCAAACAGATCAAGGCAGCAACTTCACCAGTCACCATTTTCAGGAAGCACTAGCCAAGCTAGGCGTTACCCACATCACCAGCTCAGCCTACCACCCTCAGTCTCAAGGCGTACTTGAGAGGTTCCACCAAACCCTCAAAACCATGCTAAGAACATTCGCTAATAGTAACACCCAATGGGATGAGACTGTTCCTTGGATTATTTTCGCCGCGAGGGACTGTGTCCAGGACTCTTTAGGCTACTCTCCTTTTCAACTTGTGTTTGGACATTCTGTCCGTGGTCCCCTGAAGCTGATCCACGAACGTTGGACAGGTACCAGTGATCATCCAGTGGAAAACTTTGACGATTTTCACGTTCGACTGAAAGCCGTGTGCGAAATGGCTCACAAGAACTTAAGAAAGGCCCAAGTGAGAATGAAAGGACTGTATGATAAGAGTTCTCGTAAACGAACATTCAATCCAGGCGAGAAAGTTCTTGTGTTAGTGCCTAATCTGAACAATGCGTTATCCTTGAGATATTGTGGACCCTTTACTGTGCATTCAAAATTAAGTGATTTGAACTATGTTGTCAATACGCCCGACAGAAGAAAGAAACAGACAGTGTATCATGTTAACTCACTGAAAAAGTATTATGATAATTGTAACAATTTTCATTCCACAGCTAAGATTACTTTACCTGTATGTTCAAATGTTTCTCATGATGTGATACATGATAAATTGAAACCCCCAAAATTGGTAAATTCTTCCTTTTTAGATAATTTGAATGTCCACCTCATGCATTTGTCCACAGAGGAAAGCCATAAATTGTCTCAGTTATTTGAGACATTTCCCTCTATTTTTGGGGATGTCCCCAAAGAAGCGAAGGTTCCACCTCATGATGTAGACGTAGGTGACGCAAAACCCATCAAACAACAACCCTATAGAGTTAACCCGGAAAAAGCTGTTTTGATAAAAGATGAAATTGATTATATGCTCAAGAATGATATCATTGAGCCCAGTTTCAGCAACTGGAGTTCCCCATGTCTCCTAGTCCCGAAAGACGGTGGATCTTTCAGGTTTGTGACCGACTTTAGGAAAGTAAATGCGCTCACCAAAGCTGATTCCTATCCATTACCTCGAATAGAAGACGTTATTGATAAAGTTGGTCAAGCTAAGATAATTTCCAAAATTGATTTACTTTCAGGATACTGGCAAATCCCCTTATCTGACCGTGCAAAAGAAATATCTGCTTTTGTAACCCCTAATGGTTTTTATAGATACAAACGTATGCCCTTTGGTATGCGAAATGCTGGTCAAACTTTCCAGAGGGTCATTAACTCTGTCATTGCTGACATAGACCAATGTGAGGCCTACATAGATGATATAGTTGTATTTTCTAATACTTTTGAAGAACATATTGTTCAGTTGACTAACCTTTTTAGAAAATTGTCTGAAGTTAATTTTACTGTAAACTTGCATAAAAGTGATTTCTGTAAAGGTTCAATTACCTATTTGGGTTATCAAGTGGGAACGAACCAAGTTCGGCCCATTGAAGCTAAAGTAGATGCTATTGTAAAGTTGCCACCTCCCAAAAATTGTAAAGAAATCAAAAAGTTCCTTGGGATGGCTGGTTACTATAGGCGGTTCTGTCAAAACTTTTCAGCTATTGCTGAACCTCTTACTGCATTATTGAAAAAGGGTGTTGAGTTTGAATGGTCAAATAAATGTCAAGAAGCTTTTTTAACCATTAAGTCATTTTTATCTAATGCTCCTGTTATGGCTGCACCAGATTTCAGCAAGCCCTTTAAACTTGCCATTGATGCTAGCAACTTAGCCATTGGCTCAGTCCTATTTCAAGAAGACAACATGGGAATTGACCATCCCATTGCCTTTTTTTCCAGGAAGTTAAATGAAAACCAAAAGAATTACTCTACTATTGAAAAAGAAGCTTTAGCTTTGGTTTTGTCATTACAACATTTTGAAGTCTATGTCTCTTCTTCAACCAATCCAGTCAGAGTGTTTTCTGACCATGATCCCCTGAAATTTACCTCTAAGTTAGGACAGACAAATCAAAGAATATTGAGATGGTGTTTATATTTCCAAAATTTTAATCTGGAAATTTCACACATTAAGGGTAGTGATAATGTTGTGGCTGATTGTTTGTCAAGGATGTAAAATCTTATTGCACACATTGATCATGTGACATGTTTTGTGGTTCATTAAGACCATACACAAGTGTTGTGTTTTCACATGAAAATGAGTGGTATGAGTTTTGATTTGTTCAAAATTCCAATCCTGTTGAATATTTTGTTTATTTTCAGGTGAAACTTAATTAAAGGTGGTTTTTGATTATATGTAATCTTTTATGATAATATGTCTCATATGACTCAGTTGATATTGTAGCTAGTCATTGAAATAAAGGTCTTACCCTGGCGGGTTTACCACTTTTAATATCCACATGGAATATTGTAATACCCCTATTCTGAGGGATTTTGATGTATGATTATTTTTTGAAGGGTTACTCCCCTTTCACCAATTGTAAAAGTTTGAGTTACTTCCCTTTTATGTTCAGGGATATTTTCATCTGGTATTAAGATTTTGATTGCCTACATTTGTAAAACATTTTTTTGTATTTTCATTGCCAGATTGGTTACTTATGAATGTCAATATATGAATGTCCCCTGTGACCTACTTAGGTCGAGTCAGGTTCCATTTTTATTTTGACATTGTATAATACCTTATATGGAGTGATGGTGCAACTACCGGGGTTTTCCACTGTCTTATTAAGGGTGTCTAGGTCCCAGAAGTTTTCCATAAAGATCTGATTGATTAATTCTGATCAGATGACCATCCCAACCAATGACTACATGAGTTGAGGATAACCTCCCCTGTTGCATAAGTCTTTAACTGGATCAGACACACGCAACACGTGGCAGTCTACTTTGATCAAACGGTCTATTAAGACCAGGCTGTCCATATTGTCCGGCAATAGATTCTGACCATTTGAACGTGAGAGAACTTAAGTCCTGTGTGTGTGCTATGCTTTCTTAAGTTGATTTAGTCTTCTAGTATAATATCACTTGTCGCCAAGTGATTCTTGAAGCTATAGCACTGTTGTGTGACCTGTGGCTATTTTTATACAGTGTTGAAATCTGTGATAGTGTTTTTTCTTACGCGTTGTAAGTTGGGTTTTGTTATTTAATAAATTAAATATTCTATCTAGTTTAACCTTGTGTTCTGCCACAACTGTGTTCGCTTATTAAAGGTTGTATGCAGATTGGATGAGTGTTAACTTCAATAGTATCACTAGTTTTCCCTAGACGTCGAATTCGAGCCCTAGTGTGTTGTTGAGTTAGTATTCATTCATTTAGGCTGTTAGTCATTTGCATATAACCCCGAAAAAAGAATCCGGGGACGTTCACCTTCTATCTGGCTGGTGGATAGGTAAACGTTACACCCCAATGTATGAATGTCAAAATGTATGGGTGTCACAAATGTCTCCAATAAAAATGTCAACAATAGATGTATGTCACTAATGTATGGATCCCACCAATGTATGGATGTCACCAATGTATGGATCTCACCAATTTATAAATGTCACAAATGTATGAATGTCACAAATATATGAATGTCACAAATGTATGATTGTCACAAATAAATGAATGTCACAAATGTATCATTGTCACCAATGTATAAATGTCACAAATGTATGAATGTCAGCAATGTATGAATGTCACAAATGTATAAATGTCACAAATGTATGGATGTCAAATATGTATGAATGTCACAAATGTGTGATTGTCACCAATGTATGAATGTTACAAATGTATGAATGTCACAAATGTATGAATGTCACAAATGTATGAATGTCACAAATGTATGAATGTCACCAACGTATGAATGTCACCAATGTATGAATGTCACAAATGTATGAATGTCAACAATGTATGAATGTCAACAATGTATGAATGTTACCAATGTATAAATGTCGCCAATGTATGAATGTCACAAATGTATGGATGTCGCTTACCCTTCTGACACGAGGTTCCATGGGTACCAACACGACACGGCCGGTAACACACCTGCGTGTTCTGGTCGCATAGTTGGCACGACTCTGGACACGCTGCAAATAAAAGTTTAACATAGGAAACACGCATCTGGACATGCTGCAAGTAAAAGTTTGACATAGGAGGCACGCGTCTGAATAAATGTAGGGTATTATCCAAGGCAATAACACACATTTTCTAGAAAAAAAGCTACGATATCTACACACATTGGGTGGGACGCCGTGGCAGGCTTATAAACCGTTACACAGCTACTCCAAGATCTCGAGTTCAGATCACCGTTTAGAGCCTGTCTAAAGTGGATGAGTTCACCTAGCTGTGATGGGTATCTGACTAACGTTTAGAGTCTGTCTAAAGTGGATGAGTTCACCCAGCTGTGATGTATCTGACTAACGTTTAGAGCCTGTCTAAAGTGGATGAGTTCACCTAGCTGTGATGGGTATCTGACTAACGTTTAGAGCCTGTCTAAAGTGGATGAGTTCACCTAGCTGTGAGTGATGGGTATCTGACTAACGTTTAGAGTCTGTCTAAACTGGATAAGTTCACCCAGCTGTGATGTCTATCTGACTAACGTTTAGAGTCTGTCTAAAGTGGATGAGTTCACCTAGCTGTGATGGGTATCTGACTAACGTTTAGAGCCTGTCTAAAGCCTGTCTAAAGTGGATAAGTTCACCCAGCTGTGATGGGTATCTGACTAAAGTTTAGAGCCTGTCTAAAGTGGATGAGTTCACCTAGCTGTGATGGGTATCTGACTAACGTTTAGAGCCTGTCTAAAGTGGATGAGTTCACGGAGCTGTGATGGGTATCTGACTAACGTTTAGAGCCTGTCTAAAGTGGATGAGTTCACGGAGCTGTGATGGGTATCTGACTAACGTTTAGAGCCTGTCTAAAGTGGATGAGTTCACATAGCTGTGATGGGTATCTGACTAACGTTTAGAGCCTGTCTAAAGTGGATGAGTTCACCTAGCTGTGATGGGTATCTGACTAACGTTTAGAGCCTGTCTAAAGTGGATGAGTTCACTCAGCTGTGATGGGTATCTGACTAACGTTTAGAGCCTGTCTAAAGTGGATGAGTTCACCTAGCTGTGATGGGTATCTGACTAACGTTTAGAGTCTGTCTAAAGTGGATGAGTTCACATAGCTGTGATGGGTATCTGACTAACGTTTAGAGCCTGTCTAAAGCCTGTCTAAAGTGGATGAGTTCACCTAGCTGTGATGTATCTGACTAACGTTACGGAAAGTACAAACGGCTAGGCTTTATGTTGACCACAATTAGGTAATTGCTACTTCATCTGTCTGGTTTTCTTATGGAAGCGCCTGTGGCACAGCTGATGAGAAGTTGTAGAATATGAGAAACCTTGGGATCATCAGCTGTGTGGAGAGAGAGCGAGGGGAGGGAGAGAGAGAGAGAGGGAGGGAGATGGAGGGAGAGAGGGAGAGAGAGGGCGAGAGGGAGATAGGGAGGGAGAGAGAGAGTAGAGGGGAGGTAGAGAGAAAGAGAGAGAGAAATAGAGAAAAAGAGAGAGGAGAGTGGAGGGAGAGAGAGAGAGGGAGAGAGAGAACAGTGTTTCTTCCAGACTTTTTTCTCCGGGGGTGCAATTGAAATTTTCGGGGGGGGGGGGTGGACAACAAATTCTTTGGGGGGGGGGGTGGGGGGGGGCTGCCGGACACTGTCAAAAGTATATATTTTCTATATAAATTCCATTTCGTTCGGGGGGGGGGTGGTAGACTCATCCCCCTCCCCACCCCCCCCCCCCCCCCCAAGAGATGCCTGGAAGAAAGTCTGAGAGAGAGGGAGGGAGAGAGAGAGAAAGAGAGGAAAGGGGAGGGAGAGATGGGAGGTAGAGAGAGAGAGAGAGAGGGGGGGGAATAACAGAAAGAGAGAGAGGGAGAGAGGGCGTGGGGGGGAGAGGGGAGGGAAAGAG
The DNA here is from genome assembly GCF_028476545.2 of Physella acuta. Taxonomy (NCBI): domain Eukaryota; kingdom Metazoa; phylum Mollusca; class Gastropoda; family Physidae; genus Physella; species Physella acuta. The sequence goes on from NW_026731584.1 coordinate 200,925, forward strand.
AGAGGTAGTGCCTTAGACCTATACAAGGGCAACATCTGAAGTCTCTTAACTTTTTGCCCGGGTCTTACTCCATAATTTCCAATCGTCTATCAGACTATGGAGCCTTTTACATTTATTAACCTCTTCTGCCTCATAGCTTGCCATCTTGTAAGAGGTGATATAAAACCCTACCCTCGTTACATTGTGTATTAAATTTGGAACAATAACTGTTGAAAAGTGATAATAAAGGGTGAAAAGTAACGTAAATGGCGAAGTGTTGGAAAACTGGCAAAAAGAGTAGAAAAGTGACGGAAAACGACGAAAAAAGACGGAAACACGAAAAGTGACGGAGAATGACGAAAAATGACGAAGAATAACGACAGGTGACGACTTACGCTGTGTGCAGGTCGAGCCAGTGTATCCATCTCTACAGCCCAGCATACATTTGCCTGTATCTCTCTCACATCGGCCGTCTCCTCCACACAGTTCGCTGCATGCTAGGGGCAGACACATATAAACTAATTAGCTCGCTAGATGGTAATCACATGTCAACTAATTAGCTCGCTAGATGGTAGTTAAAATGTCAACTAATAAGCTTGCTACATGCTAGGGGCAGCCACATGTAAACTAATAGGACGAACTTAACCTTATAAAATGTATTTGTATCAGTTTGGGGGAGGGGTGTGCGGTCATATTCGCGTTTTATACGAAGAAAATTGATTTCCTCTAATTTAGTTATGTATGGCTCTTTGACTCTGATACCGGCCTGCTTTACGTTCAGGATTTTCAAGCACCCAATGAACAAACTACAAAGGCAGCTTTTTTTTCTATTTTTATTTTCATCTATTTCAATGTTTTCTCTCCTAGATGAGCTGCTGTCACCGAATAAATCATATCCCTTCTGAGTGTGGTCAGAACTCGGGACCTTTCAACAGGATCAAGATTTATCGCCCTAAACCCGAGGTCCCGTCCTACGCCACTGTGATGTCATTCAGTGCGTGAATGTTGACAAATTAAAACTAAAATAGCACAGACACGTGTTTCCTGTGGGTTATGATCACTCACGCAAATTGCACTTTTTGCTGTAGAAGCCGGGCTTACAACCCGTGTAGCAGATGGCCGTCTCTCTGTCACAGATGCCCTCCCCGCCACATTTTGAGGAACATTCTAGAAAAATATAAACACTTTCATTATAGGATGCTAGACACGACAGCCACCACATTTTGAGGAACATTCTAGAAAAATAGAAACACTTTCATTATAGGATGCTAGACACGACAGCCACCACATTTTAAGGAACATTCTAGAAAAATATAAACACTTTCATTATAGGATGCTAGACACGACAGCCACCTAATTTTGAGGAACATTCTAGGAAAATATAAACACTTTCATTATAGGATGCTAGACACTCGCCACATTTTGAGGAACATTCTAGAAAAATATAAACACTTTCATTATAGGATGCTAGACACGACAGCCACCTAATTTTGAGGAACATTCTAGGAAAATATAAACACTTTCATTATAGGATGCTAGACACTCGCCACATTTTGAGGAATATTCTAGGAAAATATAAACACTTTCATTATAGGATGCTAGACACCCACAATATTTTGAGGAACACTCTAGGAAAATATAAACACTTTCATTATAGAATGCTAGACACGACAAAATTTTAAGGAGCAATCTAAAAACTCTTTAATCATAGGATGCTAGACACTACACAACCTAAAACAGAACCATATTTTATACAGCTATCTAAATTTGTAATAACTAAATAAGAACTTCTAAGTAGGAAAAAGTAAAATGTGATAACTTTAACAGGCTACTGTGATTTAATTTTCAGTCTTTATTAAATAATACAAATCGCTTTTATAAAGAATTTAAGGAGGAAGTAAATACAACTGTGTTATAGCATTAAGCTAGTGAACAAAATGTTCCACTCCAAATGTCACGGAGCAACACACGCCGTTTTTACTTTCTCGTATATACAAAGTATAGAGAAAGTCTTGTAGTCGTGCAAAAAAAATTTGAGATTTTTGCAAATCTCCACGTTTTTGTTAAAATAATACTGTAGCTGGGGTTGAATTATCTTTATTCTATAGAAAACATCACATGCTCTTGTATAATTATACTTTTTCCCTTTGTTTTAAAACCATTGTGAAAGATAGGCAAACGTTTAAACTACTACCATGACCTAGTTCCCTTTTTTAAATCGTCAAATATGGGTGATCATAAGCTCGTTTTAATAGATTTGTACGTAACAATTAAAAAGAAATTAATTCTCGTAATTTTTACTTTCTCGTATATACGAAGTATAGAGAAAGTCTTGTAATCGAGCAAAAAAAATAATCAAGATTTTTGGAAATCACGACGTTTTACACCTCACTGATACGGAAAAACATAATTTTGCAGTCTTCTCCGTATGTCTGTGTGTGTGTATGTGTGTGTGTAAACACGATAACTTGAGTACCGTTACACCTAGGTAGATGAAATTTCATATGAAAGTATTTTATCTAAATTGTAGATCCGTATCAACTTTTGAGCGATTTCCGATAACCGGAAGTGTTTTTTTTTACTTTGAATGTTTCAAAAGCATATAACTTGAGTGCTTTTTCAGATCGATAAATGAAATTTCAAATGTTAGCAAAATATCTAATGTTCTACATTCTGTCAAATTTTGAGTAATTTCCGTTGACAGGAAGTAGTAATTTACGCTATTTCCGATATCTCAAAAAACGAATGTAACTTTATAAGGTACTAATAATATTGCGCACTATTATGCAAATTTTACTTGGCGTTCACTTGGTTTGCAATTCTTTTTCCACGAGATTTTATTCAATTTTAAAAATTTTAAGTATTTAAAATGGATTAAAAATCATATCTATATCCAGAGTTCCCATCTCCTGTTGTTTTGTATAAGAATTTTCGAGAAAGTTTAGGGGAGATCACTCCCGGTTTATTTCCAAGACGTTCGTGTTGACTAATCAATTGGATCTTAATTTCACCATTATGTGATTTTTTTTTTTACATTTTGTACGTGGGGACTAGTGCGCATACCTGATTCACATCTGCTGCCATAGTACCCGTTCTGACACCCGAATATACACGTCCTGTTGCTGACACAGCTTCTGTCCCCTCCGCATGTGATGGGACAATCTGAAATATTTACACAAGGAAAATCGTAAAAAAAAATACTCGCATACTTTTTCGATTGATTTTCCTTTTGTACTTTCTCGTATAGAGAAAGTCTTGTAATCGTGCAACAAAAAAGTCGAGATTTTTATAAATCTCAATGTTTTACAACTCACTGATACGGAAAAACATTATTTTACAATCTCGTCCGTATGTCTGTGTGTCTGTCTGTCTGTGTGTAAACACGATAACATGAGTAACGTTACAGCTAGGTTGATGAAATTTCATATATAAGTATTTTATCAAAATCGTAGATCCTGATCAACTTTTGAGCGATTTCCAATAACCGGAAGTGGTACTTTTTCTACTTTGAATTTTTCAAAAGCCTATAACTTGAGTACTATTTCAGATAGACAAATGAAATTTCAGATGTAAGTAAAAGATGTAATTGTCTGCCTTCTGCAAATTTTGAGTAATTTCCGTTGAACAGAAGTACTAATTTACTCTATTTTCGATTTCTCAAAAAACGCATGTAAATTTATAAAGTACTAATAATATTGCGCACTATTATGCACATTTTGTGTTGGCGTTCGCTTGATGTGCAATTCTTTTTTCTATAAGATTCTATTCTATTTTTAAAAGTTTAAGTAATTAAAAATCATGTCTATATTTCAAGTTATATAAGAATATTGGAGAAAGTTTAGGGGAGATCACTCCCGGTTTATTCTTCTTTGCTCTTACTTTGAGTGTTGGAAGAGATTCCCTCCAACAAAATTAAGTGTTATGTCAACTTGTTTTGCGCCATAATGGACTGCTTTTTACTTTCTCGTATATACGAAGTATAGAGAAAGTCTTGTAATCGTGCAAAAAAAAATTCGAGATCTCGACGTTTTAGGGCTCCCTGAGTCGGAAAAACATAGTTTCACAATATTGTCCGTATGTCTGTGTGTATGTGTGTGTGTGTGTTTGTGTGTGTGTTAACACGATAACTTGACTACCGTTACAGCTATGTTGCTGAAATTTCATATATGAGTATTATATCAAAATCGTAGATCAGTATCAACTTTTGAGCGATTTCCGATAACGGGAAGTGGAACGTTTTCTAATTTGAATTTTTTCAAAAGCCTATAACTTGAGTACTATTTCAGATAGATAAATAAAATTTCAGTTAAATTTCTAATTCTCTGCCTTCTGTGAAATTTTAAGTAATTTCCGTTGACAGGAAGTAGTAATTTTCGCTACTTCCGATTTCTCAAAAACTGCATGTTAATTTATAAATTACTAATAATATTCCCCTTTATTATGAACATTTTATTTGGCTTCTACTTGGTGTGCAATTCTTTTATCTACGATATTTTATTCTAATTTAAAAAGTTTAAGTATTTAAAATGGATTAAAAATTATGTCTATATCCCTAGTTGCTATCCCCTGTTGTTTCATATAAGAATGTTCGAGAAAGTTTTGGGGAGATCACTCCCGGTTTATTAGATTTGCAACGGGGGCGGCGTGGTCGAGTCTGTAAAAGCTCATGGTTGCTAAACCGAAGTCTCGAGTTCAAACCCTCAGGCTGAGGAGGCTCGTTGGGTGAGGACAATCGCTCTAGTGACAACTCCAAAGTCCTACTATCAGCATTACTTCGCTGAAAACATCACCACGAAAACAGACCCCTATGTTGCATGGCAGCTTTGCAGTAGCTAACCAAAACAGACTACATGTCGCCAATCAACCAGATTCAACAAAGCATATCGCTTATCAAGATTGTAATTGCTCAACATAATGCCTATCACATTCCGACAGTTCTACAAACAATATAATTCAGATCACGCACGTATTGGCTATCAGATAAAAAACATTCCTACAATCAACATAACCATAGCGCGCTTACCACAGTTCTTACGGTAAACCTAGTGACAAATTACACTTACCAATGTTACAGGTTCTGCCTGTCCATCCGGGCTTACATCTGAAACAGTTGCCGAATTCTTGATCGCAATTCTTAAAGCAGTGTTCAGGACATTCTAAAAGTAATTTATATTTGTTTGATCAAATTCAAATCGTTAAAACTTTAACTGTTATCAGAAATAACAGTTATCTAAAAATAAACGAGATATTTTACAAGTAAATAACCATCTTACGAATATAAAGTATGTGTTCGGTTCTCACTGCTTTTTAACCTAGATCTAGTAATTGATTGGCTGAGGACACAAACTAGAGACAACGCAGGAAGCATCAGATGGACATTAACAACTAGCCTAGAGGAACTATATATCTCCGACGACATAATAACAACTAGCCTAGAGGAACTATATATCTCCTACGACACAATAACAACTAGCCTAGAGGAACTATATATCTCCGACGACATAATAACAACTAGCCTAGAGGAACTATATATCTCCGACGACATAATAACAACTAGCCTAGAGGAACTTTATATCTCCGACGACATAATAACAACTAGCCTAGAGGAACTATATATATCCGACGACATAATAACAACTAGCCTAGAGGAACTTTATATCTCCGACGACATAACTCTTCTAGCTAGTATTACAATATGTATTGTTGTGATTGTTACGTGTATTGTATTATGTATATCATGGTTACGTCCCTTGAGCCACCAGCCGAATAAAAAGCCTACAAATGGCCCAACATAATCTCCAATTATAGATTACTAAGAGAAATGGAAATGGAAGCAGTTCCAGAAATAATCGAAAAAAAAAGAAGATGGCGATGGAAGTGGCGATGGATGGGGAACGTTTTAAGAATGAATCTAGATGACATCACAGAAATGGCGCTAAACTGAACGCATCAAGGAGAAAACGGAAAGCCAAGGGAGACGTGGAGTGGCACCGAAGCAGAGCAGATGATAAAAGGAAGAATTTTTTGGGGAACTGCCAAAAACAAATTACCAGAGACCGGCCAAAGTAGAAAGAGCGGCTGCCCAGTGCGTGCTTCTCAAAGGTAGATGTTAAACATGTGATTACCTCGCCTACCTCAGGTAGATGTTAAACTGCGTGATTTCTGTGCTTACAACTGGTAGATATTAAATGTGTGATTTATGTGCCTACCACAGGTAGATGTTGAACATGTGATTACCTCGCCTACCACAGGTAGATGTTAAACATGTAATACCTCGCCTACCACAGGTAGATGTTGAACATGTGATTACCTCGCCTACCACAGGTAGATGTTAAACATGTAATACCTCGCCTACCACAGGTAGATGTTGAACATGTAATACCTCGCCTACCACAGGTAGATGTTGAACATGTGATTACCTCGCCTACCACAGGTAGATGTTAAACATGTAATAGCTCGCCTACCACAGGTAGATGTTGAACATGTAATACCTCGCCTACCACAGGTAGATGTTGAACATGTGATTACCTCGCCTACCACAGGTAGATGTTGAACATGTAATACCTCGCCTACCACAGGTAGATGTTGAACATGTGA